>NW_019272398.1:0-7093 GCF_002738345.1 Cucurbita maxima | reverse complement strand
ATTCCCAAACTACCCTTTTTCAGATGCTGTTATTCCGAAACTACCCTTGTTAGAATTTATAATTTTTAATTATATATGTGAGTGTCAAAAAGGTAAAAGAAACGAAGGTGATTAAGTTGAATTTTAGCGGTAATTAATTAAGAATATTAGGGGAATTAAAGGAGTAATTACAAAAATAAACGGATGGCATAGTTGTAGAGGTCGAGGAAACTGCCTGTTTGTTGTAACGACAAACAGAATCGGGAAGGCCTCAGCTCTTCTAATCTCCAATTAAAAAAATAAAAAATTTATTCGGGTGATAAAGTGACATGGCGGTGACAGTTATCCCACAACAGGAGACGGATGGTGAATCCACGTGTGAGAGGGTGAGTTGGGGAAGGGTAAGTTTAGCAAAAAACGAAAATGAAGAAGCCCTTCAAAAATGGATCTTTTGGGCTGGAAATTGAACTGGGACGTGTGGTGGGGAAGGGAGCAAGTATGCGTAATGTTAGGGGGTTGGTAGACGGAGTCACGGAGGTGGGTTAATGTTAATCGTTATCCGGGTTTAGGGTTAAGGTAATAGGCGTTTCCAAACAGGGGGTTTATGAATTGTACCAAATTGTTGAATTAGAAGTGGGCAATTAATTAAAAATTTAATAAAGAATCACGCGGTTTCCGGGACTTTCTTTACTAATTTCAGCTCCTAATTCAAAAGGGTTATCGTTAAACTGTAAAGGTACATGCACTAGCTAGCTAGCGTGTGGCATCATCGCCTTAAATTCTAATAGTTTCTTTTTCGAGATTTTGAATCATGAATCATCGTAAAAATAATTTGGATTTAATTGTCTTGTGTAACTATATGGCTCTTGCACATTCTTATCATCGACCATCTATTTATGATCTATCTCGAAAATAAAAAATAGTAAGAATGAGTATAAAAATATTCAGTAAACAACCTACTTGTACAGTCTAGTTGAATTTTATCTCTTATTAGATGTGCTTAAGACTATGTGTTCTAGTCGGCCCTAAAGTTAGCCAATTCCATGGCTCGGTCATCTAGCCTTATCAAGCTCATACTTTCATTCAACCTCATCACTTCTATTCTATGAGGTGTAAGACTTAAGACAATTAATCTCCAATCTCTTTGATCCATCTAAGTCAATACACGATTAGTGTATGAGTCAGAGGTGCCCTCATCAAGTTTTGGGGTTGAGTGTGGACCTAACAAGCATGAATCAAGTGTCCCTATTAGCTAACTCTCTGCACTCTCCTTAATAGGTTTCGTATATGTCTACTACTAAGCGCTAATCGAAATAGTGCAAGACAAACTCTCAATTAACCACAACCGGAACTCCCTCATTAGTAGTATATAATGTGTCACGGGCTTTAAATGGGTGATGTTGCATTCCTCTATAATAAGTAAACCTTCACCACTCTAAGGTAAATTCACGATCAGGAATTTTCCCTAATTAGGTAATCTAATCAATCTAATCGAGTAATTAGGGGCATAAAGGGGTATTCCAACTTCCCAACCTGCTTTATGGAGAAGCAAAATAGGAAAATTCTCCTAATAACATACACATCAACATCATAAAGTCATTCATACTTTGTCAGAGTCTCAATAGACCGAAATCATAGTAACAAATGTCCTTGAACCGAAATCATAGTCATTCATACTAGTCGAATATGCATTTTGTTGATTCAGAAAAATAAAGATTCGAAAATTCTTAGAGGTTCTTCGGAGAAGTATTAAAAAATTTAATTTTAATAAAACAATAATATCAAAATTTCTTTTATAATAAATTAAGTTTGCAATTTCACTTTAATTATCAAGTAATTGTAATATATATATGTGTGAAATTTCTAATCTAAAATATACTAATTTAAATTAATTTTTAATTCATCGACTCATTCGTATACTTTGGACAATGCATGAACTTAATTAAATATTAAGCATTCACTATTTAAAGTCATTAATAAAAAAGTTGGAGCTAATAAATGAATTAAAATAAATATAACGCCAATTGGGCTTCTTCTTCTCTTTACTTTTGTACCCATTTACTCGATATTCATTTACGAGATTAGAGTTAGGGTCTGGTGGAGACACGAATGGTATGAGAAATTCTCGTTTAAATGGGACTAAGGTTAGAGACGAAGATTGTATTTTTGTCCCTGCGCAATTTTCCATTCTGTCCCCGCTTTTTTACACATAAAAATAAAAATACCTATATTTATGATAAATATTTTTTTAATATTTAATTTGTCATTATATTTTCATGATAATTCAATATTTATATTTCAATTTTTATATGTTTATTATTCCTTGTAATAACAATTATTTTTATGAGTACCTTTTAAAAAATTATATTCAATATTTTAAGGAAGGTAGTAATATTATGACAATAAATTATAATCTTTAAATTAATTTCTTTAGATTGTAATTCATTAAAAAAAATAATATTATTATTATAATTACTATTTGTATTCTAAAAATTGGATGATTTTCTAGATGAGATCTCACATGAATAAATAAAATAATAATAACAACAATAAATGTTGTTTAGAAAATAAAATTTATATAATTTGTTATCTTATGTGGATGAAAAAAAAAAGGAAAAAAAGAAAAAAAGAAGAGATTATTACCCTTTATTTAATTCAATCTAATGCCCGATTGAATTTAGAAAGCACTTTGTAATCAATCAAATATAAAATATAATTATAAGATCGTGAGATTCCACATCGTTTTAAAAATCTTGAGTGGAATTTCGAAAAGAAAATCCAAAAAAAATTATAAATTTTTAGTTTTTAGCTTATAATTTTTCAAAATATATAAATCTTAATTCAATATTTAAAAATAAGTAAATAAATAATATTATAATTTTATTAAAACAAGAAATTTAATTAAATAGCTCAAATAGATTGAAAAAAATTATAAATTAGGGTTTAGGGTTTTAAATTTTAAAATTTTTTACTCAATAAAAAAAATTATATATATATATATATATATATAAATAAAAGGGGAAGAGGTAATGAAATAATGAAGTGGGGATATGAACAATAATTAAGGTTGAATTAGAAGATGTGGTGTTTGAGAGAGTGGACTTCCAAGCAATTAAATTATTACACTATTAAAAAAGTGTATCTAAAAGTCAACAATATTGTATTGCCTATAATTTTGCCCATTAACTACACTCAATAATTATCATATTAATTTCTTTTTTCTTTTACGAGCTTCAAATTTCTATTTAATCGGTTCGCACATCTCCTGGGCTCTTTCTAATCGGGCGAGCATTTTTTGTAGCTATTGATGCCGGACACCTGTTAAAAATAGCGACTTTCACAGCAGCATTATAATAAACATAATGATCGTTCCCCTGTCTCATAGCGTACGTGTCTATACTATCATGAGCACACAATAATGCATGAGATCTGAACATTTTTTCCTTTTTATTATCATTTAATTCAACCCTACTAGCGTCTTCCTTCATATCGTATCATTTTTCATATCATTTATCATATCTTTCATGCGTGTGTCGAGGTTGTATTTCATGTTAGTTCATCGTTTTGCATATCAATCATATCATATCAATCATATTACATATATATGTCATATCATAATATTTCCATGTTTCCAAACATAACAATTCTCATCATATACATATCATACTATATCATATGTCACAACAATTATATAACATAACCCGTGTATGCTTTCCACATATCACACCATAACTTATCGTATCATACGGAAAGAGCCATCTGATGGAAAACAACTTTCACGTGCCGCTCACTAAATTCAGTGGTTAATGAGATTTGTAAATCGGTGGTTCCTGTTTGGAGAAGAATCAACAGAATAGCTAATAGCATAAAAATGGATCCTAGTAAAGTATAAAGGAAAAACTGATATGCTGCCTTGATCTTTCTTTGTCTCGAACCCCATACCCCTATAATAATGGTAGAGTCAGGGGTATAGCATAAACATGTTAATTTATCACATATATCGTAGCATAACATATCATATTGATTTGGATTTTGGCTATGATTTTAAATCTTTTGAAATTTTAGTATATTTTTAATTGTTAGTTTTATTTTACTTTCCTTTTTTTTCTTTTCATGCAGTCCGCTGTCTCAAAGTCTCGAAAATCAAGTCGTGACGCTAGTAATTAAGAAGATTAATATTTCGGACGATGATCATATGCAACTTAATCTTAATTTAGAGTAAGTTATGAATTTTTGCCTAAAATAATTGTGTTCTTTAATTTTCATGGTGAGAATTGCTACGGAAGCCAATTCAATATTCCTACCGAGAATTTGCAAATATAATTTCATGAGATAAAATTTACCATTTCATATAGGGTAAAGAGCGGAGTAATTTTATTAAGGGCTATAAATTCATACGATTGTCTTGCTAGCTCATAATAATACTAAAATGATTGATTTAATTGATTTTTTAAAAAAATATTTCAATTAATATTAAATATAAAAGAAGAAAAAATATATTTAATTTAAAGTTTCAAATTAATATTATATATATAACATACAAAAGAAAAAAAAATATATTAATATTTACATATGTCATGATATTTAAATTTAACTTAAATAAAGTATTATATCTTAATAGATTTGACCCCTATCATCAATATCGTCACTATCATCAATATCGTCACTATCATCCATATCGTCACTATCATCAATAAGAAAACCCTTAGGGTTGTTATCCGGGAACTTGTTCAGAAATACTATAATGAAAGAAAGATAGAAGTTTGTCGCTAGGTATTTGACCAAATAGGATCGTCCAGTTCCTATAGAACCTATCACTAAAATACCCCTACGGGGGGATAGGGCTAAGCGGAGCGAAAAGGGTTTTTCATGAGATGGGAAATTCAAACTATTAGCCCACACGAGGTTTGTGAAGAGCGAAATAAGTGTGTATTGTTGGTGGTCTACCAACCCTAAACTATTTAAGTTACTATTTGAACATGATCCATTCGTATATCAATTATATGCCATGCCGTTCAAGTTTACCATAAGTGGTTCCACCCAATATTAATAAGTTTGAAGTCCACTAAAAAATGCATAACATAGACGAATTGGATTGAATTAGACTGGTTTGCTCGAGCAACATTGCCTCGCTCCACATGCGTGCACTTACCCAACATTCTTTCCCTTTTGTGTTTTTTTCCTCCAACGACAAACTTCATCCTCTAATGATCACGACTCTTTGATCAATACTCTGCAAACAATGAGTCGACCTCAAGGTAAAGAAAACGGCGACTAATCCACGACTGATTCGCAAGTCTTTGGCCGAAAAAGGTAACAAAATAAAACCCTAATAAAAACTTTCAATTTCTTTACCTCCTCCAGATGTAAAACCCCAACTTAATTAATCAAAACCCTCTCAATTACTCAAAAGTTTAAGAACCCTAACAACTTCGTTTCCATTCTCATAATAAGTTCTTCAACCCTTCTCCCCATTTCAATTTCGAACTAAGGAGCTTTTTATTTCAAGTTTAATTGGTTAAAATATATATATACTCGATAAAAGAAACACAAAAAAAATTAGAATTTCCACTACAAATATAGTGCATGCAGAATCAAACAAAACTGACCACAGCAATATGAAAGTGTTTTAATTTATGTCCTCTCGTTGTAATTAATTTCGTATGATTTTGTTACAAAAATGCACATAATGAAAGAATGTGAAGGAGAAAAAAAAAAAGAAAAAAAAAAAGAATTAATTACTGGGTTTGCTTCACAAAAACTGATCAAGGGTCAGGCGTTGTTGAACCAAGTCCCACCTGCAACCATGGCGATGAATTCCCTCCAATCATGCTCGTATCATTTAGCTCACTTAATTTCGCTAATTTCACCTTACTGTCCGCCTCATCCTCCACATTATTATTATTATTGTGGTTGTTCTTCTTCTTATTATTATTATGAATAATACTATTATTCTTGACGCAATTGTTTTCTTCTTCATTTTTTACGACGACCTTGTTTTCATTGTTGCTCTGGTGGTGGTGGTGTTGTTGTTGTCGCCGTCGTCCTTGTTCTCGTGGGTCATTTTCATCCACCTTATTGTTTTTACAAATCCACGATTGTAAGTAAATCTCCGTTGAAACCTCGAATGCTGGTCGGCGAACCTCGTCGGCCAGAGCTGGTAGGTTGAGATCAAGCTTAAGGTCGAGTGGGAGGACAACAGTTGAATTTGAATCAAAGGGAGGAGGAGGCACCCTGTGTTCATGAAATTGATGAATCTTTGCAATAGAAGGTGGAGGTGGGGCTTCCGCAGCTGCATTAGAGGTAATCCAATGGCATCGCTTGTGGCCACCCAATGCCTGACCGGAAGAAAAAATCCTATGACAAATTGAACATTCATGTACTTTGGTTTTCCTCTTAGAACTGGAAGCCATGGTGGAACTCCCCAATTCGAATGAATTATTGTTGGGTTTAGTAGGAAAAAATGAATCCTCGAATACGTCATCGTTTTCACGTGGGTCGAGCTCCATATGGTCAAGGCGTGCGGCAAAGCAGCCCTTGACCTTCTTGTGGCTAGCCCGATGGCCTCCGAGGGCTTGGTGCGAGTTGAATACTTTCTTACACGCTTTGCATTCGAACATACCCTTAGGCGCAGCTGCTTTTGGCTTGTCTTGATCCGGAAGTCTATAGGAGAGTGGCGGTATGACATTTATGGGTTTTCTAATATTATTGTGGTGGAGAATAAGATGATGATCTTCCTTACTAGCGGAAGCGCAGGATTCCTCGGCCTCAGCCTCTACCTCTACCTCCGCCTCGTCCTCCTCAAACATGGGCTCCACCGCGCCATTCGACAACATAATAAGACAATTAGCCAGGTCCTCATCTTCATTAGAAGCCGGAGACCCAACTTTCACTCTCAACGATCGTTTCCTCTTCAACCAATTATTATTACTATGATTACCCGAACCTCTCCGCACGGCACCGCTACATTCATCATCATCATCATCGTCGTCGTCATCATCGTCATCGGAGCAAGGCGGGGAAGAAAGAAGAGAGTCAAGGTCATCAGAGGTGGTGGTGCATTTGCCATGTTCAAGAAAGGATTTCCAAGAGAAGAATTCCTTGCCACAATTCT
>NW_019272397.1:34106-38207 GCF_002738345.1 Cucurbita maxima | reverse complement strand
TCTCCAAGTCCATTGTAGCTCACAATTTTGAACTTTGAACAGCTTCTTCAAAGGTAGTCGAATCTGTAGTTGAGGTTAATAGAACTGAATTGTCGGGCTCAGCTTCATCAGAAAATTCTCCCTTGCTTGCATAATCTCCATCCATAATGGTGCTCTTCTATTTCTCACTTCGGGTGTGCTTTCTTCAGATGTTGAAAATTTTGATTTAGATGGCTCATTGGAAGATATATTAGCTTCCCCTTCTTCTTCTTCTACTATCACCGCCTCTTCAGATTCTTCCCAACTTTGATCATGTTCGCTTTCTTCTATATTACTATCTTTCCATTCGTGGGTATCAAGTCTAACTTCTTCGTTATTTTTATCCCAATTCCAACATTTGTTTTCTTCAAAAATCACCTCTCTACTTGCAATTATCTTCTTTGCCATGAATTTACAAATGAGAGACACTGCATACAATAAATCCAACCTTACATTAAATTCATCCGGTGTGAGTCTAACCGCAGGAACAACATGGTTTTCCAAACTATTAGTCCAAAACATCTTTTGCATACTTTCTCTAACTAATATAAATGTCTTCAAGATTTTGCAAACTATTAGTCCAAAACATCTTTTGCATACTTTCTCTAACTAATATAAATGTCTTCAAGATTTTGTAAAATCTCTACACCCAGAAAATATTTCAGTTTTTCCAAAATCCGTCATTTCAAATTGAAGTTTCATAAAATTCTTGAACTTAACAAACATGCTCTCATCATTACTAGTAAAAACTAGATCGTCAACATATAGACTAACAATCAAAATTTTACCTCTATCTCCTGTTTGTAAGAATAAAGTAAGGTCACATTGCACCTCTCAAATCCTTCTTCGATAAAGTCTTCTTAAAGTCGACTAAATCATGCACGTAGGGCTTCTTTAAGACCATATAATGTCTTCATCAATTTGTATACCTTGTATTCTTGACATTTTTTCTCATAACCTTGTGGTTGCTCGAAAGTTGGCTTCTTTTAACTCTCCATAAAAGAAAGCCCTTTTCACGTCAAGCTGATATGCGTTCCCACTATTCCGGGCTGCTAAAGCAATTATCATTCGAATACTATCCCACCTAGCTACAGTGCAAATTCCTTGGAATAGTCTATACCATGTTGTCGTGCATAACTTTTTGCTACAAACGTAGCCTTATACTGTCAACTTCCCCATTTTCGTTGAGTTTGATTTTGAAAATCCACTTTACTCCAATCTTCTTCATTCCTCTAGGAAAATCTGTCAACTCCCAAGTCTCATTTCGTTCGATGGCTTCTATCTCCAAGTCCATTGTAGCTCACAATTTTGAACTTTGAACAGCTTCTTCAAAGGTAGTCGAATCTGTAGTTGAGGTTAATAGAACTGAATTGTCGGGCTCAGCTTCATCAGAAAATTCTCCCTTGCTCGCATAATCTCCATTCATAATGGTGCTCTTCTATTTCTCACTTCGGGTGTGCTTTCTTCAGATGTTGAAAATTTTGATTTAGATGGCTCATTGGAAGATATATTAGCTTCCCCTTCTTCTTCTTCTACTATCACCGCCTCTTCAGATTCTTCCCAACTTTGATCATGTTCGCTTCCTTCTATATTACTATCTTTCCATTCGTGGGTATCAAGTCTAACTTCTTCGTTATTTTTATCCCAATTCCAACATTTGTTTTCTTCAAAAATCACCTCTCTACTTGCAATTATCTTCTTTGCCATGAATTTACAAATGAGAGACACTGCATACAATAAATCCAACCTTGTTGCAATTAGATACATTAAATTCATCCGGTGTGAGTCTAACCGCAGGAACAACATGGTTTTTCAAACTATTAGTCCAAAACATCTTTTGCATACTTTCTCTAACTAATATAAATGTCTTCCAGAATTTGTAAAATCTCTACCCCTAGAAAATATTTCATTTTTTCCCAAATCTGTCATTTCAAATTGAAGTTTCATGAAATTCTTGAACTTAACAAACATGCTTTCATCATTACTAGTAAAAACTAGATCGTCAACATATAGTCTAACAATCAAAGTTTTACCTCTATCTCCTGTTTGTATGAATAAATTAAGGTCACAGTTGCACCTCTCAAATCCTTCTTCAATAAATTGTTCTTAAAGTCGACTAAATCATGCACGTAGGGCTTCTTTAAGACCATATAATGTCTTCATCAATTTGTATACCTTGTATTCTTGACATTTTTTACTCATAACCTTGTGGTTGCTCGAAAGTTGGCTTCTTTTAACTCTTCATAAAAGAAAGCCCTTTTCATGTCAAGCTGAGATGCGCTCCCACTATTCCGAGCTGCTAAAGCAATTATCATTCGAATACTATCCCACCTAGCCACAGTGCAAATGCCTTGGAATAGTCTATACCATGTTGTCGTGCATAACTTTTTGTTACAAACGTAGCCTTATACTGTCAACTTCCCCATTTTCGTTGAGTTTGATTTTGAAAACCCACTTTACTCCAATCTTCTTCATTCCTCTAGGAAAATCTGTCAACTCCCAAGTCTCATTTCGATCGATGGCTTCTATCTCCAAGTCCATTGTAACTCACCATCTTGAACTTTGAACAACTTCTTCAAAGGTAGTCGAATCTGTAGTTGAGGTTAATAGAACTAAATTGTCGGGCTCAGCTTCTTCAGAAAATTCTCCCTTGCTTGCATAATCTCCATCAATAATGGTGCTCTTCTATTCCTCACTTCGGGTGTGCTTTCTTCAGATGTTGAAAAATTTGATTTAGATGACTCATTGGAAGATATATTAGCTTCCCCTTCTTCTTCGTCTACTATCACCTCCTCTTCAGATTCTTCCTCACTTTGATCATGTTCGCTTCCTTCTATATTACTATCTTTCCATTCGTGGGTATCAAGTCTAACTTCTTCGTTATTTTTACCCCAATTCCAACATTTGTTTTCTGCAAAAATCACCTCTCTGCTTGCAATTGTCTTCTTGGACACTAGATCATAGAGTCTATATGTTTTAGACTCTTCACTCATCCCTAGTAGCACACACTGAAATTTTTTTATCATCTAACTTTTTTTTCTTATCATCTGATACATGAACACGGTCAATGTATCCAAAAACTCAAAAATAATTAGTATTAGGTTTTGTGCCACTCCAAGCCTCCTCTGAAGTCATATTTTTCACAGACGTCTGCATGTACCTGTTACAGTCTTTGTCTTGTTCTCCATAAACTTCTCTTTGGAAATGCATCCCTATGTTACTTTCCCACCATGCAATCAATGCATATTTTAGACGATGTTTTCAACTGGGGTAACTCTCTAACCATTTGTTTATGTTGCAATGTTCTCAAACCTTTGAAACATAGATGCCCATATCTGCGGTGCCAAATATGAATGTTGTCTTCTATAATTGTTTGGAAGCAAGTGGCGGTTTGCCGCATGAGTCTTGCAAGTAATATGAACATTTTATTTGCAGACATTGTTGTTTGCAGAATAAGTCCCTTATTGGGAAGATAGAATTTGCATCTCCATGCTATATAAAAATAGATACCCCTCTTTGTTGCAATTATCCAAGACTTAATAGATTATTTTTAAACTTGGGTATATAAAAACCATCAGTGATTACCTTAACGCCAACAACTTGCAATCTAATGTTATCTTTTCCTAACACTGCCATCTTGAAATTATTTCAAGCTTCACAGATTGTCGGAACTCCTTGTCAAAATCTGAGAACCATTCCTTGTTTGAACACATATGATTGCTACACCTCGAATCAAGGAACCAAACATCTTCCCTCCTAAATTGATTGAGCTCAACATAGGATATCAGCAACATCTCTCTTCATTCCCAAGTTCATTATAATTGGCTTCTTTTTCCAATTGAGGACACTCATATCTAAAGTGTTCTAACTGATGACATTTATAACACTCAACTGTAATTTTGTTGAATGAATGTCTACATCTTCCTTTTCCTCTACCTCTTCCTTGAAAAGCTTCGTGAGCTCGATCACCTCCTCTTCCATCGAATCTATAATCGTATGTCACCTTTAGTACTTGTTCATCACTTACTCATTCATCGATTGTTAAAGTGTCTAAGTTATTAGACTCTTCAATAAAACATATAA
>NW_019272397.1:0-21290 GCF_002738345.1 Cucurbita maxima | reverse complement strand
TGCTCGGACAGAAAAGCGAAGCCTAAGCCCATGCCACAATGTATTTATAAAAGGATATGTCCCACTATATTACACATGATTCATATTCCAACCGTAACAGTGAGATTACTTACTGAGTATTTATTAAATTACTCAAACAACATGCTACTCTTATTTTAAAGTAAAGGTAAGATATCCATTTACGGATGACAACGTTGCGATGTAAGCCAAGGAACCAAAGTTAGGGTAGTTGCATTCATGTTATTTTTAATGATCCTTAGGTTAGATCAGGGCATTGCTTTATTTTTATTTAAACTAATGGTATCTATTTTCCACTATGTTGTTCATAACAATATTGTTTTAATGAGTTCATTATGAACATTTAAGTCCATAGCACCATTTATGAAATGTTGTAAATGAAGTCTTTCATGCATAGTAGTAATGTCATGTATGCCGTGACTATATTTTTTAATAGGAAAATAGAGTAGTTGGTTATAAGAACCATCAATAAAATAAAAATCTGTGTCCTCTGACAAGTGTAGATATTTTTTATAGATTATCCAGAATGTTCAATCTCAAAATCATAGTGATTCTGAAGCTCTCAATGCCGGTTTAAGCTTCCCCTATACAGTTGAAAGTTTTGGCAATAGTTTGGAACAAGAATCGAGCTCTTTTCCAGAAGGCAGAACAAGTTATTCATACAATTCAACCTTAGTTTTGAAAGCTTTTTTCCATTCATCTCGTTTATGCCTTTTAATTTATTGATATCCAAATTTTAAATCAATCTTTGTAAATAGATATGAACCATGCAATTCATCATGCATATGGTCTAGCCTAGGAATAAGACATCGATACTTTACAGTGATTTTGTTGATGGCTCAAGAATCCACGCACATGTGCCACGTTCCATCTTTCTTTCCCATCAATAAGTCTAATACAGAACATCGACTCAAACACTCTCGTATATAGCCCTTCTCAATTGGGAATGACCGCACCCGAAATGAAATCTATTTTATGTTCAATATCTCTAATGAGAGGTAGTCCTTTAGGTACTTCATCTTGGAACACATTCTCAAATTCTTCTAAAAGAGATTGAAACATATAAGGCAAATAAAAATTGTTATTGTCAGAGACCAAACATTCTTACTTGTACATAAGTATAAAGATGGTTTTTGTGAAAACATTGCGATTCTAACCTCTCCAACTCTAGCCAAACAACTCACTCTCTTTCATTTTTTTTTTTTTTCAATTTCATTATTCTTTTCACTATTTTTAAGCTTTCAATTCCACCTTGTTCTCTTGGATTGCTTCTTCAACTAACTTATCTTGATCACTTTTCTCACTATGTGTGACAATTTGTCCATTCTTTATGATCATGACTCAATTGTTAGGACAATTACGACTAACAAAAGTTCATGATTGTACAAACAATAGTTAAATATGTTTAGGATCTCACATACACAGCTCACTAATATCAAACACAAATGTTCTAGATTTAGATAGAATAAGAAAGAATGTGAATAAAAGTTTTTTTGATTTTGAAATAAAGATATAAATGATCTAAAATCAATGCTAAGGACAATTTATTATGAACAAATATGATAAGGATTTCTTTTTTGTTTTTTTTTTTCAAGGTCAAAATATGATCTTCAAAAAGATAATGAGAACAAGGTCAAAAGATAATGAAAAGGATGGAAATGGCCGCAATAAAATAAATGGATAGATTTGAAGAAAATAAGAACAATAGAATAAATGAATAAACAAGAGATCAAATCAATTCTAGAGTAGGTCATGCAACCTCTCTATACCAAATTGATTAGGCAACCCTAGTCCTCAACCCAAGGATCCAAGTTTAGTTTAACCAAAAATCTTTGAACCAAAGAAATTAACTAATTCGTCCAAGCTTTTGTTTTTGTATTTTTTGTATTTTTGTATTTTTGTATTTTTTTTTTTTTTTTTTGGGTTTAGATATTAGCCAACTATTCTCGAGTGAGAAGTCATCTGGTCTTTCAAGAGTCATATATTGCATATTCGTCAACTCACCTATTGCAACTTGAATCAATATTAGGAGAAATGGTAAGAGCATAACTAAATTACCTGATTTCTATTATGCTTAGAAGAGTTAAACTGCATGGCACCAATGGCCGAGAATAGCTTAGATAAGCTAAATAGGGCACAACGGTAATAACTCAATTTTAAAAACTTCAAAGCACAACTATAATAACTCAATTTTCAAGGCTTCAAATCATTTTTCATGACATGACAGGGAAAAAATTTGATAAAAATTGGAACAAGATTCAAAAAATAAGGACAAAAACTCGTAATACATAGAACTAACGTGACAAAGAAAAAAATTGATAAAAATTGGAATGAGATTTGAAAACTAAGGACAACAACTCGTAACATATAGAACTGACAGCTCGAGACGACCCTCCTCTGTGACCTTAACTAACAACTAGTGATCCCCAAAGGAAAAGTAATATATAGTGCAACTAAATAAGTAACCTACTTGTAGGCGGTAATCGAATCTTTGGTCGAGCGAGTTGCCACGGGTATTTCTCTAGGTTATAGAAAGTCCAGGTGTAGATTATATGTAACGACCCTAGTTTTCTATGGACATAGAGTCACTAGAATATGCATGATATAACTTCTTTATGCGAAAATATTTTTTACGTTATATTTTTGTATTGAAGGTACCTTTAAAAATAACTCAACATTATTATTAGGGAATGATTAAGACTATATTACAATGTTAGGAATCATGAACCTCCATAATTAAATTTTTCCACATACTAAAATGGAATGATTCATTACCATTGCTAAAAAGAGAGCTTGAACCTCCCCAACCTTATCGTTAACAATCATGCACTCTAACCAACTGAACTATTCCAACAAATTATGAGTATTAGCCTAGATATTGTCTACTTTGGCTCCTTATGTGTTGTCGTCAACCTCACGATTTTAAAATGCGTCTAATAGTGAGAGATTTCGACATGCTTATAAGAAATGTTTTATTCCCTCCCCAACCGATGTGGAATTCAATCCACCCCATCGTGAGAGGGCATGGGTTCAAATCCCACTTCTGGCAACTTTTATAATAACTACTAGGGTAAGTTTTCTTTTGTTCATTCTTGATTTCTTTCATACTTTTTCTTAATACACATTTCAAAGTCCTAATCACAAGTGTTTAACTTAATAAATTGTACTTGGAGTATGCATACAAAACACACACAAGTATTATTCTTTAGAATTTAGAATGATTTTAGAAATCATTATAAACACTAAAAACGATACTGTAATCTTATATTCTAACTCTGTCAAATTGCTAGTTTAATCTCTCCACTTTTGATTTTTTATTGAATAGGGGTTTGAACTTATAAGCTATTTGATACATTGAAATTTTTTAAACATTATTCCATCTATAAAACTCTAAACTTTCAAATTTATATGTATTTTAAGAGCATTAAATAGGTCAACCACCTATTAGACATTCAAATGGAATATTCATGGATAATTTGTATGCTAATTAAATCAATACAAGTAAATAATATTGTTTCATCGGAATAAGTCACCAAAATTAAAAGTCTAACCCTCTTATCCTCGAGGTCTTCAAGTTATCTAAGTCTTATCTTAAATAATAACCCTATGATCATGCATCCAATAACTTAAAGTTCTAGGCATACTTAAAGTTAAGAGTTTAAAGGCATACTTACTTGGTCTCGGTAGGGAGTCCTCCTAAGCTAGGACATAGAGAAACCTTGGGCTCTGATACCACTCTGTAAGGATCGGGCTGTCGCGATGGTTCTAAAAGACGGGTAAAGTTTTTGTGAAATAAACAAAAGAATTTAAAAAATTATATTTACATAATATCAAAATAAAGTTTATACATAAGTATTTAAAACACAAAAATAAGGAACAAGCACAAAACATTTTAAAATAAATGGGTTGAGGACAACGAGTAAGGTTTGTCTATGGCACCTGCTTCAGAGTCTGCTCCTGACGTTGACCAACTCTTTATTACCTAAAAAAGTGGAGAATAAAGAATGAGACAAAGACTCTGTAAGTAGCCTACTTGTAGGCTCTTAATCGTATCCTTAATTTTCTAGGGTACCACATTTGTTGTTGTTGTCTTATTCTTGTTCTTGTTATTGTTCTTGAGTTAGGGGATCTTATCTTGATTATCCTGAGGACCTTGGTCCCTAGATTATGAAACATTTGTTATCCTTTAAAGGCCTTAGTACATAGTTCTTGGTTCTTGGTTCTTGTCCTAAAACCTTGGATCTTGATCCATGTTCTAGACCTTGATCTTTCTCTTGTTCCTGGTACTTTCTTTGTTCTTTTTTTGTTCTTTATTCGTTCTCCAAGACACTCCCCCTAGGATTTACGGCACGAGCTATGCACCTAACAATCCTGTGTCCAAGGTTTCATGCATTCCAAGCGATATAGTCTTAACCTACGTTCATGGCTTCATGAGTTCCAAGCGACGTAGTCTTAACCTGCATCTAAGGGCTTGCCCTTCGATACCGTTCACTAACCTATGCCCAAGGCTTCATGCATTCCAAGCAGCATAGTCTGAAAACCAACATCCAAGACTTCTTAAGTTCCAAGAGATGTAGTCTAATCCTGTCTCAAGGGCTTGCCCTATGATACAGCCTAAACACCTAAGCTCAAGGCTTCATGCGTTCCAAGCAGCGTAGTCTAAGTCATGAGCACGTTGTACCGTGGGAGGTCTTAGGAGTTTTTGATTCTTGGCAAGGGTAACTTACTATCTTCTTGTTCCATCATGGCCCTAGACTACTCCCCATGATAAACCATAAAGGTTACGTGGTCGATGCATACATGAACATGGCATCCTGCAAATCTTTTGGGTACCCATAATATGGTGTAGGGCATCTCTTCTAGGTGAGAGAGATGAGGCCAATCATGATATTCTGCAAAGGAAACATGGTGCAGGGTATCCCACCAAGAAGAAGAAATCTTGGGCTGAAAAAGCATCGCTTGGTGGGAGGTCATAGGTCACTTTGAACATGAGTGGTACCTTACATTCTTCTTACTTGGGTAGTTGTAAAGCCTGTGTGGTATTGTTCTTCGTTCTTAATCTTGTAAGTTTCTAAAGTTCGTAATTCCTTGAGGCATAAGTTGTAACTTGCATTTGTAACCATACAAACCCATCTTAGCACGAGTTGTTCTACAAGGTCATAGATTCATAGGGAGTTCTTTAGAGGGTTCTAGAAGAGTCTTGATTCTTGTGGTGTTTCCTTTAAGTGTTTCTTGGGTCCTAACTTGGTTTAGGTTCCAAACTTGCTCCAATCAACTTGAAACCTCAAACATATTTGCATGTCCTTATAATAAGTATGAAACAATTTAGAGCACGTATAGACCTTGAATTTTTATAAGTCGTCTTAGGGGCATTTTGGTCATTTTACCCATAATTCTTGGTTTTGTTACTTAACGTGTTCCAATGGCTTTCAAATTTTCATAATTCATCCTAGGAGTTCATTTAGTGGGCTATTTTAACTTTACTTATATCCGGGGCATTTTGATCAGTTTAGGGCCTTAACTCACAGTTCTTCTGTTTTTCTTTCATATATCCTAAATTCAACTTATTTTAGGTTCATGTGGAAAATCCAATGGATTCCTACAAGTATTTTTTAACAAAACGTCCAACGTCACTACTTACCTCGTCGTTGACATTTGGAATTTCCGTTCTTGAGCTTCTAGTATCCAAATTATCTCAAATTTTCTTCCACAGACTCCTTATTTTTTCTAGTTACTAGAACCATAAAGATTTTCGTGAGAACCGGTCAGGAAAGAGGTTAAAATTGAGAAAACTGAGGGAAGCTCAACATATACTATCTTTGACTTTTATTGGTCAAAGTTTGACCTTTGACTTTGGACTTCATCTTCTCCCTTGGTAGCTAGAAAATTCTCGATTTTTTCTTATCGAACCCCATTAGTTTTACCTTTTTAAAGCTATATATAGACATCTAATGGATTCGATCCCTCCACCAAACCTTTAGATGAAGTTTAAAGCAAGAAGTATCGACCAAGTTCACACTTTTTCGTGGTCTGTAGCACAAGTTATAACCTTCCAAAGTTAGTCGGAAAACATGTTTCTCGCCTGAGTATATCTAGAAACCTTTTGTTGGGTAGCCGATTATAAAACTTTTCAGTGCCTGATTCCTTCACGAAACTTGTTGTAAATCCCATATGAAATATGTAGGAGTTGGTAGGAAGGAAAATGATTAACCATAGCCCTCGAATTTGGAAGAAATCCGAGAAAAAAAAAACTCATAATCTAACAGCTTCAAACTTGAGTTTTAGGATTTCTCATCACTCGATTCTTGTCTTAAAATTTTGCCTCAACTTCAGATTTTATAAGGGAAGCTTCCATCGACATTGAGAGCTTCAGAATCGACGTGATTTGGAGACTGAATTTTCTAGATAATTCGTTGAAAATATCCTCTCCGATCAGCGAGCTACCAACTTCGAGTTTGAATTCTGACTGTTGGATTTGATGATCTTTGAATGTTCTAGATTGTATCCAAATTTGGGGAAAATCCAACCACTGGAATTTGAGATTTGAAGGACTTTATGCAGACAGTCACATGCAGAAGGTTTTATTTTCAGTAGGATGGCACTTTCGTAATTATCCATATCATCAGGGTAATTTGGTAATTTGCCACTTTCATAATATTTTATTATTATTTTTTCTGATAAATTCATAATTTTCCTAAAAATTTCTTCATCTCTTGTTGGTCATTTTTGGGTTTTGAGCATCTTGAAATTCCCACTAGATAAGGAATTAAATATCCGAAAATTTTCTTTAAAATTGTAAAGTGACATTTTCATCCTTTTCGCTTACGCTTTCATTCCCAATACTTCTCCAAAGGCCTTAGTCCTTATAGTTACTCATTAGGGTATAGAAATGACTTGCTTAAGACCCTTTTCCTTGCTTAATCCTCTTAATTTCTTTATTTGATCCTTTCGGTCTTACGTGGGTGGCTTTGCTTCATTTTTCGGCTGTTACACCTTCTTACCTCTACCGACCACCAACAAATAACTAAAAAAGAAATGCAGAAATTTAAAATAAACAGACAACTAGATTCCTTAGGACGACACCCTCTGTGACCTCATAGTTCTCGAGCAGCACTTTTTACCTTGACTAATAGTCAACAAACAATTAAAAACTAAAGATAGAAATCCAAAATAAACAGACACGACTGGATGCCTTTGGACGATCCCCACTGTTACCACATAGTTCTCGAGCAATGCTTCTATAACACCTGTTCATCAACAGCTCGATTCACATGAGTTACCACTAACATAGATATTTTGCTTAACCTATGCCAAATTGCTAAGTTGTAAGATAATGACTTTTTTAAGTTTATTCTGCATAAAGTTGTGTAAAAGAAACTCGATTTTCTTTATTAGGAGCTAACGATCTATAATGTGCATAAAATCTATGCCCAATTAGCTCAGTTGTAAGATTGTAGTGTAAAAAACGTGAAGGTCGTAGGTTCGACAATAACATAGGCCAAGTTTTATTAATTCTTAATAATATCTTTTCATGATACGGGGTTACAACAGTACGAACTTTAAACCAATGATACGGCTGTTCACAATTTTTCTTTAGATCTGAGTCGTTCGATATGTTCTTCAATGAAGGATGAAAATTGAGGATTTCTGAGAGTTCTTTCAGGAACAAGAAGGAGGTAAATGAACTTATTTTGGGCGTTCGATATGTTCTTTTACGAAAGATGAAATTCGAGGATTTCTCAGAGTCCTTTCAAGAACAAGGAGGTAAATGAACTCACTTTGAAGGCCAGATTCAGTATTGCGACTCTCATGAGAGAAAATTTTTCGGCAAGCCACGTGTCAACTTGTGGGAAGGAAAGCGCGTGAGACCGTCGGCAAGCCACGTGTCAACTTGCGGGAGGGAAAGCGTGTCAGACAGCCTGAGGGACACGTATTGATGATTGGGTGGACTAACGCGTCAGGCGCATTGTCAGGAGAGAAAATCTATGGCCTATTAGCTCAGTTGGTTAGAGCGTCGTGCTAATAACGCGAAGCTCGTAGGTTTGACACTTCCATGGGCCAATTTCATTCATTTTTAACTATATCTTTTTCATGATACGAGTTAAAGCACTACGAACTTTAGAAGATAATGCCTTTTTTAAGTTTATTATGCATAAAGTTATGTAAACGAAACTCGATTGGCTGGATTAGGAGCTAATGATCTATAATATGCATAAAACTTATGCCCTATTAGCTTAGTTGTAAGATTGTCGTGTTAAAAACCTGGAGGTCGTAGGTTCGACAATTACATAGGCCAAGTTTTATTAATTCTTAATAATATCTTTTCATGATACGATGTTACAACAGTACGAACTTTAAACCGATGATACGGTCGTTCACAAGTTTTCTTTAGATCTGAGGCCTTCTTCAATGAAGGATGAAATTCGAGGATTTCTGAGAGTCCTTTCAGGAACAAGAAGGAAGTAAATGAACTTATTTTGGGCGTTCGATATGTTCTTTTACGAAAGATGAAATTCGAGGATTTCTCAGAGTCTTTTCATGAACAAGGAGGTAAATGAACTCATTTTGCAGATCAGATTCAGTATTGCGACTCTCATAAGAGAAATTTTTTTGGCAAGCCACGTGTCAACTTGCGGGAGGGAAAGCGTGTCTGACAGCCTGAGAGACACGTATTGACGATTGGGTGGAATAATGCATCAGGCGCATTGTCAGGAGAGAAAATTTTTCACGTGTGAACTTGTGGGATGGAAAGCACGTCAGATAGCTAGCAAGCCATGTGTCAACTTGCAGGAGGGAAAGCGGCCACATGTCAACTTGTGGGAGGGAAAGCGTGTTACATGTCAACTTGCGGGAGGGAAAGCGGCCACGTGTCAACTTGCGGGAGGGAAAACGTGTCATGTGTCAACTTGCTGGAGGGAAAGCCTGTCAGACAGACTGAGGGACACGTATTGATGATTAGGTGGAATAACGCGTCAGGTGCGTTGTAAAGTGACGCGGCTCCACTTGATATGCGACACGCGATAGCTCTTCTGACCCATGCCCACGTCTAACCAAGTTTGACTAAAAGGATGTTCAACTCGATCTGTATGGTGCCACGCTTCAATGTAAAGAATTTCACTTTCCAGCACGCACCTCTTGTTTTGAACCCACGACTTATCAGTAGCTTTCCTCTCTTTCTCCATACTTCTTCAATTCTTTTCACAACCTTAGAAATTACTTTCCCATTCTCTTCTTTCTCTAGTTTGAGATAGAAAGAACTCTCACTCAGCTCAGCCCTTCCTTCTCTAAGATTTCAATCTCCATTTCTAAAAGCTCTCTTTTCTTTTTCAATCTCTACTTTCTCCTTCAAAATGCGCTCGTTCAGCGATTTCAACGTCTGCAACTAAGACTTCTCCATAGATTTATCCACGGCAGATTTTGGTTGTTGCTCTAAATCTCTATTCTCTTTTTGATGATCCGGAAGTTTCTTTGGCTCGTTTTCCGATCGCGTGTTCAATCCAGATTCCTTCTTCGATTTTCTCATCTCCAATATTGCGATTTTGCCGAATTCGCTGTGTATCCCCTCATTTCCAACGGTTTCCACCGCCTCACAACTACCGCCATCGTCTTTTTCAACGTCATGTTCTTACGCTTTCAGATCTTCATTTTGAGCCATCAAGAGAAGACCTAAGTCCTTCGTTTGTTGTGTCACCAAGGCTAGGTTGATTGTTTCTTTCACCTTTTTATCGGCTCGACAATCTTTTGCAAAATGCCCCTCTACCACAATTGTAACATTTGTCGGAGTTACAATTGTTTGCATAATGCATATTTGTGACATTTGTAGCACTGAATGTTGGAGTAAATTGATCGGCCGCCTCTTCCTCGATTGCGTCCTCTTCCATGCCAATTTGCTTGGCTCGGCTGTCCCTTCTTCTTATATTATCCTTCATGACTACTTCCTTGAGCACCATGACCATTTTTACTAATTTCACGGTCAAAACCTCTACCTTCAAAATTTTGAGAGTAGAGTACCTTTTAATCTTTGATTGACGCCTTGGTTTGAAGTGCTTGATCAAGTGTTTCCTTCTTCTTCTTCTTACGTTGCTCGTGTGTCTCGAGAAAACCGGCTAGCTCGTCGACTGTTAATGTTGTCAGGTCCTTTGACTCTTCTATCGCGCATACAACATTCTCAAAGTTGTTGGTTAATGACCTTAAAATCTTCTCCATAACCCGCGTCTTGGCTAACATTTCTCCATTTCGATTGAGTTGGTTTACCACTGTTTGTACATGCGTGATGTAGTCAGATACACTCTCTGACTCCTTCATCTTCATGCTCTCCAACTTGCCACGAAGAGTTTGGAAACGACTTGCTTGACTCGGTCAATTCCTTTGAACACTTTTTCTAAAGTTTCTGACGTTCTTTTGAAGTAGTTGCATTGGCAAGCTTCTCAAAGCCCGACTCGTCAACGGCTCGGAACAACATGTATAGTGTCGTCTTATCCTTTGATCGCACCTCTTTTAGCGTCTTGTTTTGTGTCGCTCTATAACCCGTGGCATCTTTTGGTTCTTCTAACCCTTCTTCGACCACCTCCCATGCATCTTGAGAACCGAGAAAAGCTTTCATATGAATGCTCCAATTCTCGTAGTTTGTCTTCACTAGTCGCGGTAGCGACATTTGACCCACATTCGCCATTGGCTTGATATAATTTTGTTAACGAAAACTCATAAATTTGTGAAATAAGTCCCACACACACTAACGATAAAAGGAGACAAAGATAACACATGTATTTATAAGGTTTTCCAAAACTAAATATAGACATAACAATGTCACTATTCGTAACCCTTAAAAAGTCATTATTCCTATAAAGATTCTTGGCCTTTCATCTTCAAAACTTTTGGCCTTTTACTACAAGACTGACTCTTGAATTTAAAACCCACTAAAATTCTCTATGGGGAATCCGATCCCTGCCACTTCCTTACCATGAATCCCTTACCGTGATCCCCACAGAAATAAATAGAGAATTTCATGGAAATTGAGAATGAAATAGATGGTGGGGATGATGACGGGGAATGGACATCGCTACCTCTGGCCGCTGCACATGTCGTGTTTTATGATTGTATGACATATACTATGTTATGTATATGATATGATATACGATATGTTGCATACAAGTTACGCTATGATATCATATACACTATTCTAGGACTATGAGACATTAGAAAATCATGTATTGTTAATTACTAAAAATATGAAATGAATCAAGTATTTATATCTCATAGGAACACTATGCTAGGAATAGATTGGAGGTATGACTAGCGCCCTGAATATATGTCATGCTTTGATGTTATGGGACCTCATGCATTTTGTATACCACGTGCATCGAGATACTTCTATATTATGTTTCGTACACCCTATGCCTATGAAACATTAGAAAAATCATGTATTGTTAATCATGAACAATATGACAAGAATCAAGTATGTATTTCTCATAGGAACGTTATGTCGTGTTTTAATGTTAGGGATCTCATGCATTTTATATGGGAGGTGCATCGAGATACTTCCCCATTATGATTAGTACAAACACATACCTTATAATATTTATGTTCCTTATGATATTATGCTGGTCTTTTCCCTTCATGGTATTTGGTAGTGTGAGTGTGCACAAGCTCGACGAGGCAAACCCATAGAGTACTCTTATACCAACCCACCTGGTGATCAATGTGCACATTCATGAGTTGTGTGTAGGGAAGTACAACATATTCAACTCTTCTTGGACTAAAAAGCAAAGCCCAAGCCCATGCCACAATGTATTTATGAAAGAATAGGTCCCACTATATTACACGTGATTCATATTCCGACCCTAATAGTGGGATTACTTACTGAGTATTTATTAAAGTACTCAAACCACATGCTACTCTTATTTTAAAGTAAAGGTAAGATACCTATTTACGAACGTCAACGTTGCGTTCAAGGCCAAGAAACCAAAGTTAGGGTAGTTGCATTCATGTTATTTTTAGTGATCCTTAGGTTAAATCAGGGCATTGTTTTATTTTTATTTAAACTAATGTTATCTGTTTTCCACTATGTTGTTCATAACAATATTGTTTTAATGAGTTCATTATGAACATTTAAGTCCATAGCATCATTTATGAAATGTTGTAAATGAATTATTTCATGCATAGCAGTAATGTCATGTATGCTGTGACGATATTGTTTAATAGAAAAATAGAGTAGTTGGTTATAAGAACCATGAATAAAAAGGGATAAAATATGTGTCCTCTGACCAGTGTAGATATTTTTTACGGATTATCTAGAAAGTTCAATCTCAATATCACAGTGATTCTGAAGCTCTCAATGTCAGTTTTAGCTTCCCCTGTAAAGTTGAAAGTTTAGGCAATAGTTTGGAACAACAATCGAGCTCCCAATAGTAGGCAATAAGCATTTAGATTTTGGGTCTCCTTCTTTGAGATTTCTTCAAAATTCAAGAGCAATTCTACATCATTTCTCTTCAAACTTGTTCTTACAATGCTGAAAGTGCCAAGAAATCATTCCCCCAATCCAATTCGTCGATACACGAGAATACGTCAAGCAAGGACGATCCCAATTGCACCTCCAAGGAATGTTTCAATAGATGACAACGAAGAGAAATAACCTCAAGAACAAGCCAAATTCAAGAAAATTTATTTTGGGCTCAAATTAGGGGTAAGTTTCAAAATTCTATCTACAATCCTTTTCCTTGAAATTAAGGATTTCTTTAGCTTGACAGCAATGAGCATAAAGTTTTCTCTTTCCATGCTTTCCTAAATACTCTATCAAAACGCGATTCATTAAGATAAATGTACTAGGAGCATTAGTTAACCCAAAAGGCATAACAAGTCATTCATACAATCCAGCCTTAGTTTTGAATGCTCTTTTTCATTCATCTCGTATATGCCTTCTAATTTAATGATATCCAGATTTCAAATCAATCTTTGTAAATAGATATGAGCCATGCAATTCATCAAGCATATGGTCTAGCCTAGGAATCGGATGTCGATATTTTACAGTGATTTTGTTGATGGCTCAAGAATCCATGAACATGGACTCAAGGCTTAAAATCATTTTTCATGACACGTACTGACAAAGAAAAAATTTGATAAAAATGGAACAAGATTCGAAAAATAAGAACAAAAACTCGTAACACATAGAACTGACGTGACAAAGAAAAAAATGATAAAAATTGGAACGAGATTTGAAAACTAAGGACAACAAGTCATAACACATGGAACTGATTGCTCGAGACGACCCTCCTCTGTGACCTTAACTAACAATTAGTGATCCCCCAGAAAGGAAAAGTAATATATAGTGCAACTAAATAAGTAACCTACTTGCCACAAATTTTTCTCAAGGTTATAGAAAGTTCAAGTGTAGATTATATGTAACGACCCTAGTTTTTTAGGGACCTAGAGTGACTAGAATATGTATGATGTAAATGCTTTATGCGAAAATATTTTTTACATTATGTTTTTGTATCGAAGGTACCCCTAAAAAGAACTCAACATTATTATTAAGGTGGCTAGATTAAGACTATATAACAATGTTCGAAATCACGAACCTCCATAATTATATGACATTGTCCACTTTGGTTGAAGGGTTAAATTTTTCCACATACTAAAATGGAATGATTCATTACCATTGCTAAAAAGAGAGCTTGAACCTCCCCAACTTTATCGTTAACATTATACGCTCTAACCAACTGAACTATTCCAACAAACTATGAGTATTAGCCTAGATATTGTCTACTTTGACTCATTATATATCATCGTCAACCTCACGGTTTTAAAACACGTCTAATAGTAAGAGATTTCCACATGCTTATAAGAAATATTTCATCCCTTCCCCAACCGATGTGGGATTTTTCAATCCACCACATTGTGTTCCCAGCAACCTCGTTGGCACACCACCTGATGACTAGCTCTAATACAATTTGTTACAAACCAAGCCCACCTCTATTAGATATTGTCTACTTTTGCTAATTACGTATCACCATCAGCCTCACGATTTTATAATATGTCTACTAGGATGAGGTATCCACAACCTTAAAAGAAATGCTTGGTTCCCCTCTCCAATTACTAGCAGATATTGTTTGTTTTTTGCTAGTTACGTATCGTCGTATGTCTAAAAGTTTTAAAACGCGTCTATTAAGAAGAGATTTCCACATTCTTATAAGGAATGCTTCATTCCCCTCTTCAACCTGATGGAGTTAATATAACACATGCGAAAGCAATTTGGATCTTAGACACTCTTAGAACATCAATTATAGTAAATAACTAGCATGTTCATAAGTATTTAAACTCAAGGTCTTTGAGTACTAACCTTTTGTTGTTCAAATTTCTTTTTCCTTACGAACCACCACTAGTGTCTTCTCCACTATTCTCCAGCCTTAGAATGAAATTGTGAAATCTGATGAGTGACTAAACTTGGGAGGGATTTAGTATATATGAAGAGTGAGTTCGTAAGAGGTTTTTCTCAAGGTTTTTACAAGGAAGAACTTCCATGTACCTTGATTTCTCTATTTAAAGAGTCATGTTTGCATGTTCATGCAAATTTGATATCACCAAGTTTTAACACTCAAAATTCCACTCAAATGTTTGGGATTATGTGGCATGCATGCAAGTTTGAGTTAACCAAATTTTGATACTCAAAATTCCACTAAAGTTGGTGGAGTTTATTTTGCAAGCATGCAAGTTTGGTTAAACCAAATTTTGAAACCTCAAAATTCCACTAACTCAAACATGGATTTTTCCATTAAATGAAGTCAACATTTTGACTTTCTTGATTTTGATTCAACAATTAATTTGAATAATTAATTTCAAATTAAAGTAATATCAAATGATAATTAAGCTATTTAATTAGATATTAATTCAAATGTCAATCTCCATCAATTCTGACGCATATTTGATTAAGATATTTAAATATCTCAGATTCTCTCTTTTTGTTTAATTCATAAATAAAACAAAAATGTGGTTAAATATATCGTATATATGTAGCGCATATTCCTTAATTTGAATTCGAACACTTCGAACTCACTCGTCACACTGTTCTATGGTTTAGTCCGATATGAGCTAGCAGAGGGACCTAATGGACCTATAGATCATGGGCTCCAACGATCCAAGATTAACCGGTCAAACTCATTAACCTTATTAGCCAACATTCGTTAACTACTTGGACACTCCACTATAGCGTAGTAGTTGTACTCCCCTCACTATAGATATATTTTTGTCCATTTGATATAACCATGATTAGTAAGTCGATCCTTCATAGGTTGTTCGTAACTAGAGTTGGGTCAATCTACCGTTTTACCCCTGAAGTTACTTCTTGTTTCTTATGTCCCATTGATCCTCTAATGAACAATTGATTTGTGGTCCAACCAGTAAACCGAATCCCTCTCAGGCCAATGAGAGGATGGGGCCCCTTGTTCAAAACCTGGAGTCAATACTTAAGGGAACTATCTCTCTTCTATCACTAAAAGTGGGTAAGAGGGAATTTCATCTTGCACCCCACATCCCCAGCCATTCACTCAGTCTTACCCCCTGAGATGGGAGGCCTATTGAGTCGGCGAACTCGAGCCACTCTCACCCATACAAATCAAAGGATAATTTCAAATAAAAAGGAGTTCATGGTTAGCTCAGGATTAAAATCGAGTTACCTAGGTCATCGAATGAAAAGAAAATCAGTCTCAATAGTAAACGACATTATAAAGTGAGAGTGATTTTCTTCATGGTCTGATCTTATGCAATACTCATTGCATAGGACTCCCCCACTCACATGTCTCCGCATGTACAATTTAGTGATTACATTGTTTATGTCATATACAAAAGTGGGCCGCATCCATAGTGTCCCAGGATAAGGTACTCAGCCTTATCCCTGTACTATAGATCATTTTGACTATATACTTGAACTTGATCCACTCTTATGTCTCTATGTATAGTTCAAGTAATCATACTATAGCCAGAGTGTTCTTAGTGTATTGGATTTAGATTAATAATCGTAAAATTCACTTTATTCAATACAATGTTTACTAAATAAACAACAATAATAACTTTATTGAAAATAGAATATGTTTTTGTTTACAAACTATGAGTTTTAGGACATAAAACCCAACATTTTCTTCCCGTTTTTGGATCTATTTCAATTTGGCTAAGCTTTACTTCTTTCTAGCCCATTAAATTCCTAGAACAATAGCAAACTTTTATATTTAGTTTTTTTCATGTTTATAGATATTAATCTAACTCCAAGATTAAAAATAAAGTCAATGATTAAAGGAAACGTACAAGTAATTTTGATATTAACTTTTAAATTCCAATGTCGAAATTCCTCCAACATCTAGATCGTTTTCTATAATTTATTTCTAATCTTAAATAGACATCACATTAACGTATGCTCAATTATTCAAATTTTATTTTCTAGTCTTATGTATGTTATTTGAATGCTAGTGGATGTATGTAATAAAATGAATAAATGATAAAATTAACCATTTTTGCTGAAAATCAATACAAGTAAATAATATTGTTTCATCGAAATAAGTCACCGAAATTAAAAGTCTAACCCTCTTATCCTTGAGGTCTTTTAAGTTATCTTAAGTCTTATCTTAAATAGTAACCCTATGATCATGCATCCAATAACTTAAAGTTCTAGGCATACTTGAAGTTAAGAGTTTAAAGGCATACTTACTTGGTCTGGGTAGGGAGTCCTCCTAATCTAGGCCATAGAGAAACCTTGGGCTCTGATACCACTCTATAAGGATCGGGCTGTCGCGATGGTTCTAAAAGACGGGTAAATTTTTCGTGAAATAAACAAAAGAATTTAAAAAATTATATTTACATAATATCAAAAATAAAGTTTATACATAAGTATTTAAAACACAAAATAAGGAACATGCACAAAACATTTTAAAACAAATGGGTTGAAGACAACGAGTGAGGTTTGTCTATGGCATCTGCTTCAGAGTCCGCTCCCAACCTTGACCAAGGCTTCATGCGTTCCAAGCAGTACAGTCTTAACCTACGTTCATGGCTTCATAAGTTCCAAGTGACGTAGTCTGAACCCGCATCTAAGAGCTTGCCTTCCGATACCGTCCACTAACCTATGCCCAAGGCTTCATGCATTCCAAACGGCATAGTCTGAAAACCAACATCCAAGACTTCTTAAGTTGCAAGAGATGTAGTCAAATCCTGCATCTAGGGCTTGTCCTATGATACAGTCTAAACACGTACGCTCAAGGCTTCATACGTTCCAAGCAGCGTAGTCTAAGTCATGAGCACGTTGTACCATGGGAGGTCTTAGGAGTTTTTTATTCTTGGCTAGGCTAACTTACTATCTTCTTGTTCCATCATGGCCCTAGACTACTCCCCTTGATAAACCACAACGGTCATGTGGTCGGTACATACATGAAAATGACATCCTGCAAATCTTTTGGGTACCCGTAACATGGCGGAGGGAATCTCTTCTAGGTGAGAGAAATGAGGCCAATCATGATATTCTGCAAAGGAAACATGGTGCAGGGCATCCCACCTAGAAGAAGAAATCTTGGGCCTCAAAAAGCATCGCTTGGTGGGAGGTCATAGGTCACTTTGGACATGAGTAGAGATTTTTGTCTGAGGACCTTTGTCCCTTATCCTGGAGTGGTACCTTGCATTCTTCTTACTTAGGTAGTTGTAAAGCTTGTGTGATATTGTTCTTGGTTCTCAATCTTGTAAGTTTCTAAGGTTCGTAATTCCTAGAGGCATGAGTTGTAACTTACATTTGTAACCATATGAACCCATCTTAGCACGAGTTGTTCTAAAAGGTCATAGATACATAGGGAATTCTTTAGAGAGTTTTAGAAGAGTCTTGATTCTTGTGGTGTTTCCGTTAGGTGTTTCTTGGGTCCTAACTTGGTTTAGGTTTCAAACTTGCTCCAATCAACTTGAAACCTCAAACATATCTTCATGTCCTTCATAATAGACCTTATAAAAAGTACGAAACCATTTGAAGCACGTATAGACCTTGAATTTTAATAAGTCGTCCTAGGGGCATTTTGGTCATTTTACCAATAATTCTTGGTTTTACTACTTAACATGTTCCAATGGCTTTCAAATTTTTATAAGTCGTCCTAAAAGTTCATTTAGTAGGTTATTTTAACGTTACTTAAATCCTGAGCATTTTGATCAGTTCGGGGCCTTAACTCACATTTCGTTTTGTTTTTCTTTCATATATACTAAATTCATACTTGGTTCATATGGAAAATCCAATGGATTGCTACAAGTATTTTTTAACAAAACGTTCAAGGTCACTACTTACCTCGTCATCGACATTTGGGATTTCCGTTCTTGAGCTTCTAGTATCCAAATTATCTCAAATTTCCTTCCAAGACTCCTTATTTTGTCTAGTTTCTGGAACCATAAAGATTTTTGTGAGAACGGGTCAAGAAGGAGGTTAAAATTGAGAAAACTGAGGGAAGGTCAACATATACATATCTTTGACTTTTATTGGTCAAAGTTTGACCTTTGACCTTGGACTTCATCTTCTCCCTTGGTAGCTAGAAAAATCTCGATTTTTTCTTATTAGCCCCCTCTGGTCTTACCTTTTTACAGCTATATATAGACATCTAATGGATTCAATCGCTGCACGAAACCTTTAGATGAAGTTTCAAGTAAGAAGTAGAGACCAAGTTCATACCTTTTCGTGGTCTGTAGCACAAGATATAAACTTTCAAAGTTCGTCGGAAAACATGTTTCTCACCTGAGTATATCTAGAAACCTTTTGTTGGGTAGCCGATTATAAAATTTTTGAGTACCTGATCACGAAATTTGTTGTAAATCCCATATGAAATATGTAGGAGTTGGTAGGAAGGCAAATTATTAACCATAGCCCTCGAATTTGGAAGAAATCCGAGAGAGAAAAACCCATAATCTAAGAGCTTCAAACTCGAATTTTATGATTTCTCATCACTCGATTCTTGTGTTAAAACTTTGCCCCAACTTGAGACTTTATAAGGGAAGCTTCCACCGACATTGAGAGCTCCAGAATCGCCATGATTTGGAGACTGAATTTTCTGGATAATTCGTCGAAAATATCCTCTTCGATCAGTGAGCTACCAACTTTGAGTTTGAATTATGATTGTTGGATTTGATGATCTTTGAACGTTCTAGATTGTATCCAAATTCCACTGGAATTTGAGATTCGAAGAACTTTGTGCATATGTTCACATGCTGAGGTTTTTATTTTCAGCAGAATGACACTTTCGTAATTATCTATATCATTATGGTAATTTGGTAATTTGCCACTTTCAAAATATTTTATTATTATTTTTTCCAATAAATTCATAATTTTCGTAAAAATTTCTCTCTCTTGTTGGTCATTTTTATGTCGTTTAGCATCTTGAAATTCCCACTAGATAAAGAATTAAATATCCGAAAATTTCCTTGTTACAACTTCTCACCTTGACCGACCACCAACAAAAAAAAGAAATGTAGAAATTTAAAATAAACAGACGACTTGATTCCTTAGTACGACACCCTCTGTGACCTCATAGTTCTCGAGCAGCGCTTCTTAACTTGACCAATAGTCAACAAACAATTAAAAACTAAATGTAGAAATCCAAATTAAACCGACTCGACTGGATGCCTTAGAACGATCTCCGCTGTTACCGCATAGTTCTCGAGCAATGCTTCTATAACACCTGTTCATCGACAACTTGATTCACATGAGTTACCACTAACATAGATATTTTTCTTCGAAAATCGGTCATACAACAAAAAATTTCATACATGACAAGTAAAACGTGTGAATCAAGTATATTTTACCACACAAAATATCAAAGTAAGTTATCAGCAACAAAAGCACATGTACTTAAAACCGACTCAAAAAAGGTTCCTTATTGTCTCGAGCCTGGTGGTCTCCTCCTCGATTGGCCTACAACTTCATATTTGGCCAAAAAAGTTAAAATAATCTTTATAAGTAATTAATTTACTCAACAGATAGCTAATATGTCATTCACAAGTTTATTACTTATCTTTCTAGTTGTTCTTAAATTTTATTCTCCATTAATTCCTAGTTTCTTTTACTCGGATCATTTGTAAGTTAGTAAGGTTGTAACGACCTAAAATTTTCTACTTAATTTAAGGTCGCTACCGTATACGTACCATAAACATTGAATGCGGAAGACTTCATTAAAATTTCATAAAACATAACCTTTATCTTAAAACACAGTCATGGACTTACGTGTTTCCAAAACATCTTTAAAACGACACCACAAAAGACTAAATAAAATGAATAAGAGTTTAATTTAGAAACAACCTAGTCTAGCCCAAGTCTAAGAAAACAAATACCATTACCCTATGCATGTTCCATGGTCGAGAGTTGCGATGCCGTTGTCAGCCGTACGAAAAATGTAGTAGCACATGGCTTGAGTANACCGTCCGCTAACCTATGCCCAAGGCTTCATGCATTCCAAACGGCATAGTCTGAAAACCAACATCCAAGACTTCTTAAGTTGCAAGAGATGTAGTCAAATCCTGCATCTAGGGCTTGCCCTATGATATAGTCTAAACACGTACGCTCAAGGCTTCATACGTTCCAAGCAGCGTAGTCTAAGTCATGAGCACGTTGTACCATGGGAGGTCTTAGGAGTTTTTTATTCTTGGCTAGGCTAACTTACTATCTTCTTGTTCCATCATGGCCCTAGACTACTCCCCTTGATAAACCATAACGGTCATGTGGTCGGTACATACATGAAAATGACATCCTGCAAATCTTTTGGGTACCCGTAACATGGCGGAGGGAATCTCTTCTAGGTGAGAGAAATGAGGCCAATCATGATATTCTGCAAAGGAAACATGGTGCAGGGCATCCCACCTAGAAGAAGAAATCTTGGGCCTCAAAAAGCATCGCTTGGTGGGAGGTCATAGGTCACTTTGGACATGAGTAGAGATTTTTGTCTGAGGACCTTGGCCCCTTATCCTGGAGTGGTACCTTGCATTCTTCTTACTTAGGTAGTTGTAAAGCTTGTGTGATATTGTTCTTGGTTCTCAATCTTGTAAGTTTCTAAGGTTCGTAATTCCTAGAGGCATGAGTTGTAACTTACATTTGTAACCATATGAACCCATCTTAGCACGAGTTGTTCTAAAAGGTCATAGATACATTGGGAATTCTTTAGAGAGTTTTAGAAGAGTCTTGATTCTTGTGGTGTTTCCGTTAGGTGTTTCTTGGGTCCTAACTTGGTTTAGGTTCCAAACTTGCTCCAATCAACTTGAAACCTCAAACATATCTT
>NW_019272396.1:34233-38231 GCF_002738345.1 Cucurbita maxima | reverse complement strand
GTGAGGAATGATAAGGCTTGATGATTTAGAATATTATATCTAAGAAATGGAGTGCATAAAACAGTAAAAGAATTCGTCAAACCGAACCCTTCTTCGGAAACCCAAATAGGGAAGTTGTTAGTACGTGGTAAGAAAACCGTGTCACGGTCGACATTTTTCGAAATTTTTGTGAGGAATGATAAGGCTTGATGATTTAGAATATTATTTCTAAGAAACGGAGTGCATAAAACAGTAAAAGAGTTTGTCAAATCGAACCCTTTTTCGGAAAACCGAACAGGGAAGTTTTTAGTACGTGCTAAAAAAACCGAGTCACGGTCCACATTTTTCGAAATTTTTGTGAGGAATGATAAGGCTTGATGATTTAGAATATTATTTCTAAGAAACGGAGTGCATAAAACAGTCAAACAGTACTTTAAATCGAACCCTTCTCCGGAAACCCAAACAGGGAAGTTTTTAGTACGTGCTAAAAAACCGAGTCACGGTCCACATTTTTCGAAAGTTTTGTGAGGAATGATAAGGCTTGATGATTTAGTATATTACTTCTAAGAAACGGAGTGCATAAAACAGTCAAAGAGTACTTTAAATCGAACACTTCTTCAGAAACCCAAACAGGGAAGTTTTTAGTACGTGCTAAAAAAACCGAGTCACGGTCCACATTTTTCGAAAGTTTTGTGAGGAATGATAAGGCTTGATGATTTAGAATATTATTTCTAAGAAACGGAGTGCATAAAACAGTCAAAGAGTTCGTCAAACCGAACCCTTCTTCGGAAACCCAAACAGGGAAGTTGTTAGTACGTGCTAAAAAAACCGTGTCAGGGTCGAAATTTTTCGAAAGTTTTGTGAGGAATGATAAGGCTTGATGATTTAGAATATTATTTCTAAGAAACGGAGTGCATAAATCAGTAAAAGAGTTCGTCAAATCGAACCCTTCTTCGGAAAACGGAACAGGGAAGTTTTTAGTACGTGCTAAAAAAACCGAGTCACGGTCCACATTTTTTGAAAGTTGTTTGGAATGATAAGGCTTGATGATTTAGAATATTATTTCTAAGAAACGGAGTGCATAAAACAGTCAAAGAGTACTTTAAATCGAACCCTTCTTCGAAAACCCAAACGGGGAAGTTTTTAGTACGTGCTAAAAAACCGAGTCACGGTCCACATTTTTCGAAAGTTTTGTGAGGAATGATAAGGCTTGATGATTTAGAATATTATTTCTAAGAAACGGAGTGCATAAAACAGTAAAAGAGTACGTTAAATCGAACCCTTCTTCGGAAACCCAAACAGGGAAGTTTTTAGTACGTGCTAAAAAACCGAGTCACGGTCGACGTTTTTCGAAATTTTGTGAGGAATGATAAGGCTTGATGATTTAGAATATTATTTCTAAGAAACGGTGTGCATAAAACAAGTAAAAGAGTTCGTCAAACCGAACCCTTCTTCGGAAACCCAAACAGGGAAGTTGTTAGTACGTGCTAAAAAAACCGTGTCACGGTCGACATTTTTCGAAAGTTTTGTGAGGAATGATAAGGCTTGATGATTTAGAATATTATTTCTAAGAAACGGAGTGCATAAAACAGTCAAAGAGTTCGTCAAATCGAACCCTTCTTCGGAAACCCAAACAGGGAAGTTGTTAGTACGTGCTAAAAAAACCGAGTCACGGTCGACATTTTTCGAAAGTTTTGTGAGGAATGATAAGGCTTGATAATTTAGAATATTATTTCTAAGAAACGGAGTGCATAAAACAGTAAAAGAGTTCGTCAAATCGAACCCTTCTTCGGAAAACTAAACAGGGAAGTTTTTAGTACGTGCTAAAAAAACCGAGTCACGGTCCACATTTTTCGAAAGTATTGTTTGGAATGATAAAGCTTGATGATTTAGAATATTATTTCTAAGAAACGGAGTGCATAAAACAGTCAAAGAGTACTTTAAATCGAACCCTTCTTCCGAAACCCAAACACGGAAGTTTTTAGTACGTGCTAAAAAAACCGAGTCACGGTCCACATTTTTCGAAAGTTTTGTTTGGAATGATAAGGCTTGATGATTTAGAATATTATTTCTAAGAAACGGAGTGCATAAAAAGTCAAAGAGTACTTTAAATCGAACCCTTCTTCCGAAACCCAAACACGGAAGTTTTTAGTACGTGCTAAAAAACCGAGTCACGATCGACGTTTTTCGAAATTTTTGTGAGGAATGATAAGGCTTGATGATTTAGAATATTATATCTAAGAAACGGAGTGCATAAAACAGTAAAAGAGTTCGTCAAACCGAACCCTTCTTCGGAAACCCAAACAGGGAAGTTGTTAGTACGTGCTAAAAAAACCGTGTCACGGTCGACATTGTTCGAAAGTTTTGTGAGAAATGATAAGGCTTGATGATTTAGAATATTATATCTAAGAAACGGAGTGCATAAAACAGTAAAAGAGTTCGTCAAACCGAACCCTTCTTCGGAAACCCAAACAGGGAAGTTGTTAGTACGTGCTAAAAAAACCGTGTCACGGTCGACATTTTTCGAAAGTTTTGTGAGGAATGATAAGGCTTGATGATTTAGAATATTATTTCTAAGAAACGGAGTGCATAAAACAGTAAAAGAGTTCGTCAAATCGAACCCTTCTTCGGAAACCCGAACAGGGAAGTTGTTAGTACGTGCTAAAAAAACCGAGTCACGGTCCATATTTTTCGAAAGTTTTGTTTGGAATGATAAGGCTTGATGATTTAGAATATTATTTGTAAGAAACGGAGTGCATAAAACAGTCAAAGAGTACTTTAAATCGAACCCTTCTTCGGAAACCCAAACACGGAAGTTTTTAGTACGTGCTAAAAAACCGAGTCACGGTCGACGTTTTTCAAAATTTTTGTGAGGAATGATAAGGCTTGATGATTTGGAATATTATATCTAAGAAACGGAGTGCATAAAACAGTAAAAGAGTTCGTCAAACCGAACCCTTCTTCGGAAACCCAAACAGGGAAGTTCTTAGTACGTGCTAAAAAAACCGAGTCACGGTCGAAATTTTTCGAAAGTTTTGTGAGGAATGATAAGGCTTGACGATTTAGAATATTATTTCTAAGAAACGGAGTGCATAAAACAGTAAAAGAGTTCGTAAAACCGAACCCTTCTTCGGAAACCCAAACAGGGAAGTTCTTAGTACGTGCTAAAAAAACCGAGTCACGGTCGAAATTTTTCGAAAGTTTTGTGAGGAATGATAAGGCTTGATGATTTAGAATATTATTTCTAAGAAACGGAGTGCATAAAACAGTAAAAGAGTTCGTCAAACCGAACCCTTCTTCGGAAACCCAAACAGGGAAGTTGTTAGTACGTGCTAAAAAAACCGAGTCACGGTCGAAATTTTTCGAAAGTTTTGTGAGGAATGATAAGGCTTGATGATTTAGAATATTATTTCTAAGAAACAAAGTGCATAAAACAGTAAAAGAGTTCGTCAAATCGAACCCTTCTTCGGAAAACTGAACAGGGAAGTTTTTAGTACGTGCTAAAAAAACCGAGTCACGGTCCACATTTTTCGAAAGTATTGTTTGGAATGATAAGGCTTGATGATTTAGAATATTATTTCTAAGAAACGGAGTGCATAAAACAGTCAAAGAGTACTTTAAATCGAACCCATCTTCGAAAACCCAAACGGGGAAGTTTTTAGTACGTGCTAAAAAATCGAGTCACGGTCCACATTTTTCGAAATTTTTGTGAGGAATGATAAGGCTTGATGATTTAGAATATTATATCTAAGAAACGGAGTGCATAAAACAGTAAAAGAGTACTTGAAAACGAACCCTTCTTCGGAAACCCAAACAGGGAAGATTTTAGTACGTGCTAAAAAATCGAGTCACGGTCCACATTTTTCGAAAGTTTTGTGAGGAATGATAAGGCTTGATAATTTAGAATATTATTTCTAAGAAACGGAGTGCATAAAACAGTAAAAGAGTTCGTCAAACCGAACCCTTCTTCGGAAACCCAAACAGGGAAGTTGTTAGTACGTGCTAAAAAAACCGTGTCA
>NW_019272396.1:33069-34205 GCF_002738345.1 Cucurbita maxima | reverse complement strand
ATTTCTAAGAAACGGAGTGCATAAAACAGTCAAAGAGTTCGTCAAATCGAACCCTTCTTCGGAAACCCAAACAGGGAAGTTGTTAGTACGTGCTAAAAAAACCGAGTCACGGTCGACATTTTTCGACTGTTTTGTGAGGAATGATAAGGCTTGATGATTTAGAATATTATTTCTAAGAAACGGAGTGCATAAAACAGTCAAAGAGTACTTTAAATCGAACCCTTCTTCGAAAACCCAAACGGGGAAGTTTTTAGTACGTGCTAAAAAATCGAGTCACGGTCCACATTTTTCGAAAGTTTTGTGAGGAATGATAAGGCTTGATGATTTAGAATATTATATCTAAGAAACGGAGTGCATAAAACAGTAAAAGAGTACTTTAAAACGAACCCTTCTTCGGAAACCCAAACAGGGAAGTTTTTAGTACGTGCTAAAAAATCGAGTCACGGTCAACATTTTTCGAAAGTTTTGTGAGGAATGATAAGGCTTGATGATTTAGAATATTATTTCTAAGAAACGGAGTGCATAAAACAGTCAAAGAGTTCGTCAAATCGAACCCTTCTTCGGAANAAGTTGTTAGTACGTGCTAAAAAAACCGTGTCACGGTCGACATTTTTCGAAAGTTTTGTGAGGAATGATAAGGCTTGATGATTTAGAATATTATATCTAAGAAACGGAGTGCATAAAACAGTCAAAGTGTACTTTAAATCGAACCCTTCTTCGGAAACCCAAACGGGGAAGTTTTTAGTACGTGCTAAAAAACCGAGTCACGGTCGACATTTTTCGAAAGTTTTGTGAGGAATGATAAGGCTTGATGATTTAGAATATTATTTCTAAGAAACGGAGTGCATAAAACAGTAAAAGAGTACTTTAAATCGAACCCTTCTTCGGAAACCCAAACAGGGAAGTTTTTAGTACGTGCTAAATAACCGAGTCACGGTCGACGTTTTTCGAAATTTTTGTGAGGAATGATAAGGCTTGATGATTTAGAATATTATTTCTAAGAAACGGTGTGCATAAAACAGTCAAAGAGTTCGTCAAATCGAACCCTTCTTCGGAAACCCAAACAGGGAAGTTGTTAGTACGTGCTAAAAAAACTGAGTCACGGTCGACATTTTTCGAAAGTTTTGTGAGGAATG
>NW_019272396.1:12355-33042 GCF_002738345.1 Cucurbita maxima | reverse complement strand
AAACAGTAAAAGAGTTCGTCAAATCGAACCCTTCTTCGGAAAACTGAACAGGGAAGTTTTTAGTACGTGCTAAAAAAACCGAGTCACGGTCCACATTTTTCGAAAGTATTGTTTGGAATGATAAGGCATGATGATTTAGAATATTATTTCTAAGAAACAGAGTGCATAAAACAGTCAAAGAGTACTTTAAATCGAACCCTTATTCGGAAACCCAAACACGGAAGTTTTTAGTACGTGCTAAAAAACCGAGTCACGGTCGACGTTTTTCGAAATTTTTGTGAGGAAGGATAAGGCTTGATGATTTATAATATTATATCTAAGAAACGGAGTGCATAAAACAGTCAAAGAGTTCGTCAAATCGAACCCTTCTTCGAAAACCCATACAGGGAAGTTGTTAGTACGTGCTAAAAAAACCGAGTCACGGTCGACATTTTTCGAAAGTTTTGTGAGGAATGATAAGGCTTGATGATTTAGAATATTATTTCTAAGAAACGGAGTGCATAAAACAGTAAAAGAGTTCGTCAAATCGAACCCTTCTTCGGAAACCCAAACAGGGAAGTTGTTAGTACGTGCTAAAAAAACCGAGTCACGGTCGACATTTTTCGAAAGTTTTGTGAGGAATGATAAGGCTTGATGATTTAGAATATTATATCTAAGAAACGGAGTGCTTTAAACAGTAAAAGAGTACTTTAAAACGAACCCTTCTTCGGAAACCAAAATAGGGAAGTTTTTAGTACGTGCTAAAAAACCGAGTCACGGTCCACATTTTTCGAAAGTTTTGTTTGGAATGATAAGGCTTGATGATTTAGAATATTATTTCTAAGAAACGGAGTGCATAAAACAGTCAAAGAGTACTTTAAATCGAACCCTTCTTCGGAAACCCAAACAGGGAAGTTTTTAGTACGTGCTAAAAAACCGAGTCACGGTCCACATTTTTCGAAAGTTTTGTGAGGAATGATAAGGCTTGATGATTTAGAATATTATTTCTAAGAAACGGAGTGCATAAAACAGTAAAAGAGTTCGTTAGATCGAACCCTTCTTCGGAAACCCGAAGAGGGAAGTTTTTAGTACGTGCTTAAAAAACCGAGTCACGGTCCACATTTTTCGAAAGTTTTGTTTGGAATGATAAGGCTTGATGATTTAGTATATTACTTCTAAGAAACGGAGTGCATAAAATAGTCAAAGAGTACTTTAAATCTAACCCTTCTTCGGAAACCCAAACAGGGAAGTTTTTAGTACGTGCTAAAAAACCGAGTCACGGTCGACGTTTTTCGAAATTTTATTGAGGAATGATAAGGCTTGATGATTTAGAATATTATATCTAAGAAACGGAGTGCATAAAACAGTAAAAGAGTTCGTCAAACCGAACCCTTCTTCGGAAACCCAAACAGGGAAGTTGTTAGTACGTGCTAAAAAAACTGTGTCACGGTCGACATTGTTCGAAAGTTTTGTGAGGAATGATAAGGCTTGATGATTTAGAATATTATATCTAAGAAACGGAGTGCATAAAACAGTAAAAGAGTTCGTCAAACCGAACCCTTCTTCGGAAACCCGAACAGGGAAGTTCTTAGTACGTGCTAAAAAAACCGAGTCACGGTCCACATTTTTCGAAAGTTTTGTTTGGAATGATAAGGCTTGATGATTTAGAATATTATTTGTAAGAAACGGAGTGCATAATACAGTCAAAGAGTACTTTAAATCGAACCCTTCTTTGGAAACCCAAACACGGAAGTTTTTAGTACGTGCTAAAAAACCGAGTCACGGTCGACGTTTTTCGAAATTTTTGTGAGGAATGATAAGGCTTGATGATTTAGAATATTATATCTAAGAAACGGAGTGCATAAAAAAGTAAAAGAGTTCGTCAAACCGAACCCTTCTTCGGAAACCCAAACAGGGAAGTTCTTAGTACGTTCTAAAAAAACCGAGTCACGGTCCACATTTTTCGAAAGTATTGTTTGGAATGATAAGACTTGATGATTTAGAATATTATTTCTAAGAAACGGAGTGCAAAAAACAGTCAAAGAGTACTTTAAATCGAACCCTTCTTCCGAAACCCAAACACGGAAGTTTTTAGTACGTGCTAAAAAACCGAGTCACGGTCGACGTTTTTCGAAATTTTTGTGAGGAATGATAAGACTTGATGATTTAGAATATTATATCTAAGAAACAGAGTGCATAAAACAGTAAAAGAGTTCGTCAAACCGAACCCTTCGTCGGAAACCCAAACAGGGAAGTTGTTAGTACGTGCTAAAAAAACCGTGTCACGGTCGACATTGTTCGAAAGTTTTGTGAGGAATGATAAGGCTTGATGATTTAGAATATTATATCTAAGAAACGGAGTGCATAAAACAGTAAAAGAGTTCATCAAACCGAACCCTTCTTCGGAAACCCGAACAGGGAAGTTCTTAGTACGTGCTAAAAAAACCGAGTCACGGTCCACATTTTTCGAAAGTTTTGTTTGGAATGATAAGGCTTGATGATTTAGAATATTATTTGAAAGAAACGGAGTGCATAAAACAGTCAAAGAGTACTTTAAATCGAACCCTTCTTCGGAAACCCAATCACGGAAGTTTTTAGTACGTGCGAAAAAACCGAGTCACGGTCGACGTTTTTCGAAATTTTTGTGAGGAATGATAAGGCTTGATGATTTAGAATATTATATCTAAGAAACGGAGTGCATAAAAAAGTAAAAGAGTTCGTCAAACCGAACCCTTCTTCGGAAACCCAAACAGGGAAGTTCTTAGTACGTGCTAAAAAAACCGAGTCACGGTCGAAATTTTTCGAAAGTTTTGTGAGGAATGATAAGGCTTGATGATTTAGAATATTATTTCTAAGAAACGGAGTGCATAAAACAGTCAAAGAGTTCGTCAAACTGAACCCTTCTTCGGAAACCCAAACAGGGAAGTTCTTAGTACGTGCTAAAAAAACCGAGTCACGGTCGACATTTTTCGAAAGTTTTGTGAGGAATGATAAGGCTTGATGATTTAGAATATTATTTCTAAGAAACGGAGTGCATAAAACAGTAAAAGAGTTCGTCAAATCGAACCCTTCTTCGGAAAACCGAACAGGGAAGTTTTTAGTACGTGCTAAAAAAACCGAGTCACGGTCCACATTTTTCGAAAGTATTGTTTGGAATGATAAGGCTTGATGATTTAGAATATTATTTCTAAGAAACGGAGTGCATAAAACAGTCAAAGAGTACTTTAAATCGAACCCTTCTTCGGAAACCCAAACAGGGAAGTTCTTAGTACGTGCTAAAAAAACCGAGTCACGGTCGAAATTTTTCGAAAGTTTTGTGAGGAATGATAAGGCTTGATGATTTAGAATATTATTTGTAAGAAAAGGAGTGCATAAAACACGAAAAGAGTTCGTCAAACCGAACCCTTCTTCGGAAACCCAAACAGGGAAGTTCTTAGTACGTGCTAAAAAAACCGAGTCACGGTCGACATTTTTCGAAAGTTTTGTGAGGAATGATAAGGCTTGATGATTTAGAATATTATTTCTAAGAAACGGAGTGCATAAAACAGTAAAAGAGTTCATCAAACCGAACCCTTCTTCGGAAACCCAAACAGGGAAGTTCTTAGTACGTGCTAAAAAAACCGAGTCACGGTCGACATTTTTCGAAAGTATTGTGAGGAATGATAAGGCTTGATGATTTAGAATATTATTTCTAAGAAACGGAGTGCATAAAACAGTAAAAGAGTTCGTCAAATCGAACCCTTCTTCGGAAAACTGAACAGGGAAGTTTTTAGTACGTGCTAAAAAAACGAGTCACGGTCCACATTTTTCGAAAGTATTGTTTGGAATGATAAGGCTTGATGATTTAGAATATTATTTCTAAGAAACGGAGTGCATAAAACAGTCAAAGAGTACTTTAAATCGAACCCTTCTTCCGAAACCCAAACACGGAAGTTTTTAGTACGTGCTAAAAAACCGGGTCACGGTCGACGTTTTTCGAAATTTTTGAGAGGAATGATAAGGCTTGATGATTTAGAATATTATATCTAAGAAACGGAGTGCATAAAACAGTAAAAGAGTTCGTCAAACCGAACCCTTCTTCGGAAACCCAAACAGGGAAGTTCTTAGTACGTGCTAAAAAAACCGAGTCACGGTCCACATTTTTCGAAAGTTTTGTTTGGAATGATAAGGCTTGATGATTTAGAATATTATTTGTAAGAAACGGAGTGCATAAAACAGTCAAAGAGTACTTTAAATCGAACCCTTCTTCCGAAACCCAAACACGGAAGTTTTTAGTACGTGCTAAAAAACCGAGGCACGGTCGACGTTTTTCGAAATTTTTGTGAGGAATGATAAGGCTTGATGATTTAGAATATTATTTCTAAGAAACGGAGTGCATAAAACAGTAAAAGAGTTCGTCAAATCGAACCCTTCTTCGGAAACCCAAACAGGGAAGTTGTTAGTACGTGCTAAAAAAACCGAGTCACGGTCGACATTTTTCGACTGTTTTGTGAGGAATGATAAGGCTTGATGATTTAGAATATTATTTCTAAGAAACGGAGTGCATAAAACAGTAAAAGAGTTCGTCAAATCGAACCCTTCTTCGGAAACCCGAACAGGGAAGTTTTTAGTACGTGCTAAAAAAACCGAGTCACGGTCCACATTTTTCGAAAGTTTTGTTTGGAATGATAAGGCTTGATGATTTAGAATATTATTTCTAAGAAACGGAGTGCATAAAACAGTCAAAGAGTACTTTAAATCGAACCCTTCTTCGAAAACCCAAACGGGGAAGTTTTTAGTACGTGCTAAAAAATCGAGTCACGGTCCACATTTTTCGAAAGTTTTGTGAGGAATGATAAGGCTTGATGATTTAGAATATTATTTCTAAGAAACGGAGTGCATAAAACAGTAAAAGAGTTCGTCAAATCGAACCCTTCTTCGGAAACCCAAACAGGGAAGTTGTTAGTACGTGCTAAAAAAACCGAGTCACGGTCGACATTTTTCGAAAGTTTTGTGAGGAATGATAAGGCTTGATGATTTAGAATATTATATCTAAGAAACGGAGTGCATAAAACAGTAAAAGAGTACTTTAAAACGAACCCTTCTTCGGAAACCCAAACAGGGAAGTTTTTAGTACGTGCTAAAAAATCGAGTCACGGTCAACATTTTTCGAAAGTTTTGTGAGGAATGATAAGGCTTGATGATTTAGAATATTATTTCTAAGAAACGGAGTGCATAAAACAGTCAAAGAGTTCGTCAAATCGAACCCTTCTTCGGAAACCCAAACAGGGAAGTTGTTAGTACGTGCTAAAAAAACCGTGTCACGGTCGACATTTTTCGAAAGTTTTGTGAGGAATGATAAGGCTTGATGATTTAGAATATTATATCTAAGAAACGGAGTGCATAAAACAGTCAAAGTGTACTTTAAATCGAACCCTTCTTCGGAAACCCAAACGGGGAAGTTTTTAGTACGTGCTAAAAAACCGAGTCACGGTCGACATTTTTCGAAAGTTTTGTGAGGAATGATAAGGCTTGATGATTTAGAATATTATTTCTAAGAAACGGAGTGCATAAAACAGTAAAAGAGTACTTTAAATCGAACCCTTCTTCGGAAACCCAAACAGGGAAGTTTTTAGTACGTGCTAAATAACCGAGTCACGGTCGACGTTTTTCGAAATTTTTGTGAGGAATGATAAGGCTTGATGATTTAGAATATTATTTCTAAGAAACAGAGTGCATAAAATAGTCAAAGAGTACTTTAAATCGAACCCTTCTTCCGAAACCCAAACACGGAAGTTTTTAGTACGTGCTAAAAAACCGAGGCACGGTCGACGTTTTTCGAAATTTTTGTGAGGAATGATCAGGCTTGATGATTTAGAATATTATTTCTAAGAAACAGAGTGCATAAAATAGTCAAAGAGTACTTTAAATCGAACCCTTCTTCCGAAACCCAAACACGGAAGTTTTTAGTACGTGCTAAAAAACCGAGGCACGGTCGACGTTTTTCGAAATTTTTGTGAGGAATGATCAGGCTTGATGATTTAGAATATTATTTCTAAGAAACAGAGTGCATAAAATAGTCAAAGAGTACTTTAAATCGAACCCTTCTTCCGAAACCCAAACACGGAAGTTTTTAGTACGTGCTAAAAAACCGAGGCACGGTCGACGTTTTTCGAAATTTTTGTGAGGAATGATCAGGCTTGATGATTTAGAATATTATTTCTAAGAAACAGAGTGCATAAAATAGTCAAAGAGTACTTTAAATCGAACCCTTCTTCCGAAACCCAAACACGGAAGTTTTTAGTACGTGCTAAAAAACCGAGGCACGGTCGACGTTTTTCGAAATTTTTGTGAGGAATGATCAGGCTTGATGATTTAGAATATTATTTCTAAGAAACAGAGTGCATAAAATAGTCAAAGAGTACTTTAAATCGAACCCTTCTTCCGAAACCCAAACACGGAAGTTTTTAGTACGTGCTAAAAAACCGAGGCACGGTCGACGTTTTTCGAAATTTTTGTGAGGAATGATCAGGCTTGATGATTTAGAATATTATTTCTAAGAAACAGAGTGCATAAAATAGTCAAAGAGTACTTTAAATCGAACCCTTCTTCCGAAACCCAAACACGGAAGTTTTTAGTACGTGCTAAAAAACCGAGGCACGGTCGACGTTTTTCGAAATTTTTGTGAGGAATGATCAGGCTTGATGATTTAGAATATTATTTCTAAGAAACAGAGTGCATAAAATAGTCAAAGAGTACTTTAAATCGAACCCTTCTTCCGAAACCCAAACACGGAAGTTTTTAGTACGTGCTAAAAAACCGAGGCACGGTCGACGTTTTTCGAAATTTTTGTGAGGAATGATCAGGCTTGATGATTTAGAATATTATTTCTAAGAAACAGAGTGCATAAAATAGTCAAAGAGTACTTTAAATCGAACCCTTCTTCCGAAACCCAAACACGGAAGTTTTTAGTACGTGCTAAAAAACCGAGGCACGGTCGACGTTTTTCGAAATTTTTGTGAGGAATGATCAGGCTTGATGATTTAGAATATTATTTCTAAGAAACAGAGTGCATAAAATAGTCAAAGAGTACTTTAAATCGAACCCTTCTTCCGAAACCCAAACACGGAAGTTTTTAGTACGTGCTAAAAAACCGAGGCACGGTCGACGTTTTTCGAAATTTTTGTGAGGAATGATCAGGCTTGATGATTTAGAATATTATTTCTAAGAAACAGAGTGCATAAAATAGTCAAAGAGTACTTTAAATCGAACCCTTCTTCCGAAACCCAAACACGGAAGTTTTTAGTACGTGCTAAAAAACCGAGGCACGGTCGACGTTTTTCGAAATTTTTGTGAGGAATGATCAGGCTTGATGATTTAGAATATTATTTCTAAGAAACAGAGTGCATAAAATAGTCAAAGAGTACTTTAAATCGAACCCTTCTTCCGAAACCCAAACACGGAAGTTTTTAGTACGTGCTAAAAAACCGAGGCACGGTCGACGTTTTTCGAAATTTTTGTGAGGAATGATCAGGCTTGATGATTTAGAATATTATTTCTAAGAAACAGAGTGCATAAAATAGTCAAAGAGTACTTTAAATCGAACCCTTCTTCCGAAACCCAAACACGGAAGTTTTTAGTACGTGCTAAAAAACCGAGGCACGGTCGACGTTTTTCGAAATTTTTGTGAGGAATGATCAGGCTTGATGATTTAGAATATTATTTCTAAGAAACAGAGTGCATAAAATAGTCAAAGAGTACTTTAAATCGAACCCTTCTTCCGAAACCCAAACACGGAAGTTTTTAGTACGTGCTAAAAAACCGAGGCACGGTCGACGTTTTTCGAAATTTTTGTGAGGAATGATCAGGCTTGATGATTTAGAATATTATTTCTAAGAAACAGAGTGCATAAAATAGTCAAAGAGTACTTTAAATCGAACCCTTCTTCCGAAACCCAAACACGGAAGTTTTTAGTACGTGCTAAAAAACCGAGGCACGGTCGACGTTTTTCGAAATTTTTGTGAGGAATGATCAGGCTTGATGATTTAGAATATTATTTCTAAGAAACAGAGTGCATAAAATAGTCAAAGAGTACTTTAAATCGAACCCTTCTTCCGAAACCCAAACACGGAAGTTTTTAGTACGTGCTAAAAAACCGAGGCACGGTCGACGTTTTTCGAAATTTTTGTGAGGAATGATCAGGCTTGATGATTTAGAATATTATTTCTAAGAAACAGAGTGCATAAAATAGTCAAAGAGTACTTTAAATCGAACCCTTCTTCCGAAACCCAAACACGGAAGTTTTTAGTACGTGCTAAAAAACCGAGGCACGGTCGACGTTTTTCGAAATTTTTGTGAGGAATGATCAGGCTTGATGATTTAGAATATTATTTCTAAGAAACAGAGTGCATAAAATAGTCAAAGAGTACTTTAAATCGAACCCTTCTTCCGAAACCCAAACACGGAAGTTTTTAGTACGTGCTAAAAAACCGAGGCACGGTCGACGTTTTTCGAAATTTTTGTGAGGAATGATCAGGCTTGATGATTTAGAATATTATTTCTAAGAAACAGAGTGCATAAAATAGTCAAAGAGTACTTTAAATCGAACCCTTCTTCCGAAACCCAAACACGGAAGTTTTTAGTACGTGCTAAAAAACCGAGGCACGGTCGACGTTTTTCGAAATTTTTGTGAGGAATGATCAGGCTTGATGATTTAGAATATTATTTCTAAGAAACAGAGTGCATAAAATAGTCAAAGAGTACTTTAAATCGAACCCTTCTTCCGAAACCCAAACACGGAAGTTTTTAGTACGTGCTAAAAAACCGAGGCACGGTCGACGTTTTTCGAAATTTTTGTGAGGAATGATCAGGCTTGATGATTTAGAATATTATTTCTAAGAAACAGAGTGCATAAAATAGTCAAAGAGTACTTTAAATCGAACCCTTCTTCCGAAACCCAAACACGGAAGTTTTTAGTACGTGCTAAAAAACCGAGGCACGGTCGACGTTTTTCGAAATTTTTGTGAGGAATGATCAGGCTTGATGATTTAGAATATTATTTCTAAGAAACAGAGTGCATAAAATAGTCAAAGAGTACTTTAAATCGAACCCTTCTTCCGAAACCCAAACACGGAAGTTTTTAGTACGTGCTAAAAAACCGAGGCACGGTCGACGTTTTTCGAAATTTTTGTGAGGAATGATCAGGCTTGATGATTTAGAATATTATTTCTAAGAAACAGAGTGCATAAAATAGTCAAAGAGTACTTTAAATCGAACCCTTCTTCCGAAACCCAAACACGGAAGTTTTTAGTACGTGCTAAAAAACCGAGGCACGGTCGACGTTTTTCGAAATTTTTGTGAGGAATGATCAGGCTTGATGATTTAGAATATTATTTCTAAGAAACAGAGTGCATAAAATAGTCAAAGAGTACTTTAAATCGAACCCTTCTTCCGAAACCCAAACACGGAAGTTTTTAGTACGTGCTAAAAAACCGAGGCACGGTCGACGTTTTTCGAAATTTTTGTGAGGAATGATCAGGCTTGATGATTTAGAATATTATTTCTAAGAAACAGAGTGCATAAAATAGTCAAAGAGTACTTTAAATCGAACCCTTCTTCCGAAACCCAAACACGGAAGTTTTTAGTACGTGCTAAAAAACCGAGGCACGGTCGACGTTTTTCGAAATTTTTGTGAGGAATGATCAGGCTTGATGATTTAGAATATTATTTCTAAGAAACAGAGTGCATAAAATAGTCAAAGAGTACTTTAAATCGAACCCTTCTTCCGAAACCCAAACACGGAAGTTTTTAGTACGTGCTAAAAAACCGAGGCACGGTCGACGTTTTTCGAAATTTTTGTGAGGAATGATCAGGCTTGATGATTTAGAATATTATTTCTAAGAAACAGAGTGCATAAAATAGTCAAAGAGTACTTTAAATCGAACCCTTCTTCCGAAACCCAAACACGGAAGTTTTTAGTACGTGCTAAAAAACCGAGGCACGGTCGACGTTTTTCGAAATTTTTGTGAGGAATGATCAGGCTTGATGATTTAGAATATTATTTCTAAGAAACAGAGTGCATAAAATAGTCAAAGAGTACTTTAAATCGAACCCTTCTTCCGAAACCCAAACACGGAAGTTTTTAGTACGTGCTAAAAAACCGAGGCACGGTCGACGTTTTTCGAAATTTTTGTGAGGAATGATCAGGCTTGATGATTTAGAATATTATTTCTAAGAAACAGAGTGCATAAAATAGTCAAAGAGTACTTTAAATCGAACCCTTCTTCCGAAACCCAAACACGGAAGTTTTTAGTACGTGCTAAAAAACCGAGTCACGGTCGACATTTTTCGAAAGTTTTGTGAGGAATGATAAGGCTTGATGATTTAGAATATTATTTCTAAGAAACGGAGTGCATAAAACAGTAAAAGAGTTCGTCAAATCGAACCCTTCTTCGGAAAACTAAACAGGGAAGTTTTTAGTACGTGCTAAAAACACCAAGTCACGGTCCACATTTTTCGAAAGTATTGTTTGGAATGATAAGGCTTGATGATTTAGAATATTATTTCTAAGAAACGGAGTGCATAAAACAGTCAAAGAGTACTTTAAATCGAACCCTTCTTCCGAAACCCAAACAAGGAAATTTTTAGTACGTGCTAAAAAAACCGTGTCACGGTCGACATTGTTCGAAAGTTTTGTGAGGGATGATAAGGCTTGATGCTTTAGAATATTATATCTAAGAAACAGAGTGCATAAAACAGTCAAAGAGTACTTTAAATCGAACCTTTCTTCGGAAACCCCAACACGGAAGTTTTTAGTACGTGCGAAAAAACCGAGTCACGGTCGACATTTTTCGAAAGTATTGTGAGGAATGATAAGACTTGATGATTTAGAATATTATTTCTGAGAAACGGAGAGCATAAAACCGTAAAAGTGTTCGTCAAACCGAACCCTTCTCCGGAAACCCAAACAGGGAAGTTTGTAGTACGTGCTAAAAAAACCGTGTCACGGTCGACATTGTTCGAAAGTTTTGTGAGGGATGATAAGGCTTGATGCTTTAGAATATTATATCTAAGAAACAGAGTGCATAAAACAGTCAAAGAGTACTTTAAATCGAACCTTTCTTCGGAAACCCCAACACGGAAGTTTTTAGTACGTGCGAAAAAACCGAGTCACGGTCGACATTTTTCGAAAGTATTGTGAGGAATGATAAGACTTGATGATTTAGAATATTATTTCTGAGAAACGGAGAGCATAAAACCGTAAAAGTGTTCGTCAAACCGAACCCTTCTCCGGAAACCCAAACAGGGAAGTTTGTAGTACGTGCTAAAAAAACCGTGTCACGGTCGACATTGTTCGAAAGTTTTGTGAGGGATGATAAGGCTTGATGCTTTAGAATATTATATCTAAGAAACAGAGTGCATAAAACAGTCAAAGAGTACTTTAAATCGAACCTTTCTTCGGAAACCCCAACACGGAAGTTTTTAGTACGTGCGAAAAAACCGAGTCACGGTCGACATTTTTCGAAAGTTTTGTGAGGAATGATAAGGCTTGATGATTTAGAATATTATATCTAAGAAACGGAGTGCATAAAACAGTAAAAGAGTTCGTCAAACCGAACCCTTCTTCGGAAACCCAAATAGGGAAGTTGTTAGTACGTACTAAAAAAACCGAGTCACGGTCGACATTTTTCGAAAGTTTTGTGAGGAATGATAAGGCTTGATGATTCTAAAAAAACCGAGTCACGGTCGACATTTTTCGAAAGTTTTGTGAGGAATGATAAGGCTTGATGATTTAGAATATTATTTCTAAAAAACGGAGTGCATAAAACAGTAAAAGAGTTCGTCAAATCGAACCCTTCTTCGGAAAACTAAACAGGGAAGTTTTTAGTACGTGCTAAAAACACCGAGTCACGGTCCACATTTTTCGAAAGTATTGTTTGGAATTATAAGGCTTGATGATTTAGAATATTATTTCTAAGAAACGGAGTGCATAAAACAGTCAAAGAGTACTTATAAGGCTTGATGATTTAGAATATTATTTCTAAGAAACGGAGTGCATAAAACAGTCAAAGAGTACTTTAAATCGAACCCTTCTTCCGAAACCCAAACACGGAAATTTTTAGTACGTGCTAAAAAACCGAGTCACGGTCGACGTTTTTCGAAATTTTTGTGAGGAATGATAAGGCTTGATGATTTAGAATATTATATCTAAGAAACGGAGTGCATAAAACAGTAAAAGAGTTCGTCAAACCGAACCCTTCTTCGGAAACCCAAACAGGGAAGTTGTTAGTACGTGCTAAAAAAACCGTGTCACGGTCGACATTGTTCGAAAGTTTTGTGAGGAATGATAAGGCTTGATTATTTAGAATATTATATCTAAGAAACGGAGTGCATAAAACAGTAAAAGAGTTCGTCAAACCGAACCCTTCTTCGGAAACCCAAACAGGGAAGTTGTTAGTACGTGCTAAAAAAACCGTGTCACGGTCGACATTTTTCGAAAGTTTTGTGAGGAATGATAAGGCTTGATGATTTAGAATATTATTTCTAAGAAACGGAGTGCATAAAACAGTAAAAGAGTTCGTCAAACCGAACCCTTCTTCGGAAACCCGAACAGGGAAGTTCTTAGTACGTGCTAAAAAAACCGAGTCACGGTCCACATTTTTTGAAAGTATTGTTTGGAATGATAAGGCTTGATGATTTAGAATATTATTTGTAAGAAACGGAGTGCATAAAACAGTCAAAGAGTACTTTAAATCGAACCCTTCTTCGGAAACCCAAACACGGAAGTTTTTAGTACGTGCTAAAAAACCGAGTCACGGTCGACGTTTTTCGAAATTTTTGTGAGGAATGATAAGGCTTGATGATTTAGAATATTATATCTAAGAAACGGAGTGCATAAAACAGTAAAAGAGTTCGTCAAACCGAACCCTTCTTCGGAAACCCAAACAGGGAAGTTGTTAGTACGTGCTAAAAAAACCGTGTCACGGTCGACATTTTTCGAAAGTTTTGTGAGGAATGATAAGGCTTGATGATTTAGAATATTATTTCTAAGAAACGGAGTGCATAAAACAGTAAAAGAGTTCGTCAAACCGAACCCTTCTTCGGAAACCCAAACAGGGAAGTTGTTAGTACGTGCTAAAAAAACCGAGTCACGGTCGACATTTTTCGAAAGTTTTGTGAGGAATGATAAGGCTTGATGATTTAGAATATTATTTCTAAGAAACGGAGTGCATAAAACAGTAAAAGAGTTCGTCAAATCGAACCCTTCTTCGGAAACCCGAACAGGGAAGTTTTTAGTACGTGCTAAAAAAACCGAGTCACGGTCCACATTTTTCGAAAGTTTTGTTTGGAATGATAAGGCTTGATGATTTAGAATATTATTTGTAAGAAACGGAGTGCATAAAACAGTCAAAGAGTACTTTAAATCGAACCCTTCTTCGGAAACCCAAACACGGAAGTTTTTAATACGTGCTAAAAAACCGAGTCACGGTCGACGTTTTTCGAAATTTTTGTGAGGAATGATAAGGCTTGATGATTTAGAATATTATATCTAAGAAACGGAGTGCATAAAACAGTAAAAGAGTTCGTCAAACCGAACCCTTCTTCGGAAACCCAAACAGGGAAGTTGTTAGTACGTGCTAAAAAAACCGAGTCACGGTCAAAATTTTTCGAAAGTTTTGTGAGGAATGATAAGGCTTGATGATTTAGAATATTATTTCTAAGAAACGGAGTGCATAAAACAGTAAAAGAGTTCGTCAAATCGAACCCTTCTTCGGAAACCCGAACAGGGAAGTTTTTAGTACGTGCTAAAAAAACCGAGTCACGGTCCACATTTTTCGAAAGTATTGTTTGGAATGATAAGGCTTGATGATTTAGAATATTATTTCTAAGAAACGGAGTGCATAAAACAGTCAAAGAGTACTTTAAATCGAACCCTTCTTCCGAAACCCAAACCGGGAAGTTTTTAGTACGTGCTAAAAAACCGAGTCACGATCGACGTTTTTCAAAATTTTTGTGAGGAATGATAAGGCTTGATGATTTAGAATATTATATCTAAGAAACGGAGTGCATAAAACAGTAAAAGAGTTCGTCAAACCGAACCCTTCTTCGGAAACCCAAACAGGGAAGTTCTTAGTACGTGCTAAAAAAACCGAGTCACGGTCGAAATTTTTCGAAAGTTTTGTGAGGAATGATAAGGCTTGATGATTTAGAATATTATTTCTAAGAAACGGAGTGCATAAAACAGTAAAAGAGTTCGTAAAACCGAACCCTTCTTCGGAAACAAAAACAGGGAAGTTGTTAGTACGTGCTAAAAAAACCGAGTCACGGTCGACATTTTTCGAAAGTTTTGTGAGAAATGATAAGGCTTGATGATTTAGAATATTATTTCTAAGAAACGGAGTGCAGAAAACAGTCAAAGAGTACTTTAAATCGAACCTTTCTTCGGAAACCCCAACACGGAAGTTTTTAGTACGTGCTAAAACACCGAGTCACGGTCGACGTTTTTCGTAAGTTTTGTGAGGAATGATAAGGCTTGATGCTTTAGAATATTATTTCTAAGAAACGGAGTGCAGAAAACAGTCAAAGAGTACTTTAAATCGAACCTTTCTTCGGAAACCCCAACACGGAAGTTTTTAGTACGTGCTAAAACACCGAGTCACGGTCGACGTTTTTCGTAAGTTTTGTGAGGAATGATAAGGCTTGATGATTTAGAATATTATTTCTAAGAAACGGAGTGCATAAAACAGTCAAAGAGTACTTTAAATCGAACCCTTCTTCCGAAACCCAAACCGGGAAGTTTTTAGTACGTGCTAAAAAACCGAGTCACGGTCGATGTTTTTCGAAATTTTTGTGAGGAATGATAAGGCTTGATGATTTAGAATATTATATCTAAGAAACGGAGTGCATAAAACAGTAAAAGAGTTCGTCAAACCGAACCCTTCTTCGGAAACCCAAACAGGGAAGTTGTTAGTACGTGCTAAAAAAACCGAGTCACGGTCGAAATTTTTCGAAAGTTTTGTGAGGAATGATAAGGCTTGATGATTTAGAATATTATTTGTAAGAAACGGAGTGCATAAAACAGTCAAAGAGTACTTTAAATCGAACCTTTCTTCGGAAACCCCAACACGGAAGTTTTTAATACGTGCTAAAAAACCGAGTCACGGTCGACGTTTTTCGATATTTTTGTGAGGAATGATAAGGCTTGATGATTTAGAATATTATATCTAAGAAACGGAGTGCATAAAACAGTAAAAGAGTTCGTCAAACCGAACCCTTCTTCGGAAACCCAAACAGGGAAGTTGTTAGTACGTGCTAAAAAAACCGAGTCACGGTCCACATTTTTCGAAAGTTTTGTGAGGAATGATAAGGCTTGATGATTTAGAATATTATTTGTAAGAAACGGAGTGCATAAAACAGTAAAAGAGTTCGTCAAACCGAACCCTTCTTCGGAAACCCAAACAGGGAAGTTGTTAGTACGTGCTAAAAAAACCGAGTCACGGTCCACATTTTTCGAAAGTTTTGTGAGGAATGATAAGGCTTGATGATTTAGAATATTATTTGTAAGAAACGGAGTGCATAAAACAGTCAAAGAGTACTTTAAATCGAACCTTTCTTCGGAAACCCCAACACGGAAGTTTTTAGTACGTGCTAAAAAACCGAGTCACGGTCGACGTTTTTCGATATTTTTGTGAGGAATGATAAGGCTTGATGATTTAGAATATTATATCTAAGAAACGGAGTGCATAAAACAGTAAAAGAGTTCGTCAAACCGAACCCTTCTTCGGAAACCCAAACAGGGAAGTTGTTAGTACGTGCTAAAAAAACCGTGTCACGGTCGACATTGTTCGAAAGTTTTGTGAGGAATGATAAGGCTTGATGATTTAGAATATTATTTGTAAGAAACGGAGTGCATAAAACAGTCAAAGAGTACTTTAAATCGAACCTTTCTTCGGAAACCCCAACACGGAAGTTTTTAGTACGTGCTAAAAAACCGAGTCACGGTCGACGTTTTTCGAAATTTTTGTGAGGAATGATAAGGCTTGAAGATTTAGAATATTATATCTAAGAAACGGAGTGCATAAAACAGTAAAAGAGTTCGTCAAACCGAACCCTTCTTCGGAAACCCAAACAGGGAAGTTGTTAGTACGTGCTAAAAAAACCGTGTCACGGTCGACATTGTTCGAAAGTTTTGTGAGGAATGATAAGGCTTGATGATTTAGAATATTATTTGTAAGAAACGGAGTGCATAAAACAGTCAAAGAGTACTTTAAATCGAACCTTTCTTCGGAAACCCCAACACGGAAGTTTTTAGTACGTGCTAAAAAACCGAGTCACGGTCGACGTTTTTCGAAATTTTTGTGAGGAATGATAAGGCTTGAAGATTTAGAATATTATATCTAAGAAACGGAGTGCATAAAACAGTAAAAGAGTTCGTCAAACCGAACCCTTCTTCGGAAACCCAAACAGGGAAGTTGTTAGTACGTGCTAAAAAAACCGTGTCACGGTCGACATTGTTCGAAAGTTTTGTGAGGAATGATAAGGCTTGATGATTTAGAATATTATTTGTAAGAAACGGAGTGCATAAAACAGTCAAAGAGTACTTTAAATCGAACCTTTCTTCGGAAACCCCAACACGGAAGTTTTTAGTACGTGCTAAAAAACCGAGTCACGGTCGACGTTTTTCGAAATTTTTGTGAGGAATGATAAGGCTTGAAGATTTAGAATATTATATCTAAGAAACGGAGTGCATAAAACAGTAAAAGAGTTCGTCAAACCGAACCCTTCTTCGGAAACCCAAACAGGGAAGTTGTTAGTACGTGCTAAAAAAACCGTGTCACGGTCGACATTGTTCGAAAGTTTTGTGAGGAATGATAAGGCTTGATGATTTAGAATATTATTTGTAAGAAACGGAGTGCATAAAACAGTCAAAGAGTACTTTAAATCGAACCTTTCTTCGGAAACCCCAACACGGAAGTTTTTAGTACGTGCTAAAAAACCGAGTCACGGTCGACGTTTTTCGAAATTTTTGTGAGGAATGATAAGGCTTGAAGATTTAGAATATTATATCTAAGAAACGGAGTGCATAAAACAGTAAAAGAGTTCGTCAAACCGAACCCTTCTTCGGAAACCCAAACAGGGAAGTTGTTAGTACGTGCTAAAAAAACCGTGTCACGGTCGACATTGTTCGAAAGTTTTGTGAGGAATGATAAGGCTTGATGATTTAGAATATTATTTGTAAGAAACGGAGTGCATAAAACAGTCAAAGAGTACTTTAAATCGAACCTTTCTTCGGAAACCCCAACACGGAAGTTTTTAGTACGTGCTAAAAAACCGAGTCACGGTCGACGTTTTTCGAAATTTTTGTGAGGAATGATAAGGCTTGAAGATTTAGAATATTATATCTAAGAAACGGAGTGCATAAAACAGTAAAAGAGTTCGTCAAACCGAACCCTTCTTCGGAAACCCAAACAGGGAAGTTGTTAGTACGTGCTAAAAAAACCGTGTCACGGTCGACATTGTTCGAAAGTTTTGTGAGGAATGATAAGGCTTGATGATTTAGAATATTATTTGTAAGAAACGGAGTGCATAAAACAGTCAAAGAGTACTTTAAATCGAACCTTTCTTCGGAAACCCCAACACGGAAGTTTTTAGTACGTGCTAAAAAACCGAGTCACGGTCGACGTTTTTCGAAATTTTTGTGAGGAATGATAAGGCTTGAAGATTTAGAATATTATATCTAAGAAACGGAGTGCATAAAACAGTAAAAGAGTTCGTCAAACCGAACCCTTCTTCGGAAACCCAAACAGGGAAGTTGTTAGTACGTGCTAAAAAAACCGTGTCACGGTCGACATTGTTCGAAAGTTTTGTGAGGAATGATAAGGCTTGATGATTTAGAATATTATTTGTAAGAAACGGAGTGCATAAAACAGTCAAAGAGTACTTTAAATCGAACCTTTCTTCGGAAACCCCAACACGGAAGTTTTTAGTACGTGCTAAAAAACCGAGTCACGGTCGACGTTTTTCGAAATTTTTGTGAGGAATGATAAGGCTTGAAGATTTAGAATATTATATCTAAGAAACGGAGTGCATAAAACAGTAAAAGAGTTCGTCAAACCGAACCCTTCTTCGGAAACCCAAACAGGGAAGTTGTTAGTACGTGCTAAAAAAACCGTGTCACGGTCGACATTGTTCGAAAGTTTTGTGAGGAATGATAAGGCTTGATGATTTAGAATATTATTTCTAAGAAACGGAGTGCATAAAACAGTCAAAGAGTACTTTAAATCGAACCTTTCTTCGGAAACCCCAACACGGAAGTTTTTAGTACGTGCTAAAAAACCGAGTCACGGTCGACGTTTTTCGAAATTTTTGTGAGGAATGATAAGGCTTGATGATTTAGAATATTATATCTAAGAAACGGAGTGCATAAAACAGTAAAAGAGTTCGTCAAACCGAACCCTTCTTCGGAAAACTGAACAGGGAAGTTTTTAGTACGTGCTAAAAAAACCGAGTCACGGTCCACATTTTTCGAAAGTTTTGTTTGGAATGATAAGGCTTGATGATTTAGAATATTATTTGTAAGAAACGGAGTGCATAAAACAGTCAAAGAGTACTTTAAATCGAACCCTTCTTCCGAAACCCAAACACGGATGTTTTTAGTACGTGCTAAAAAACTGAGTCACGGTCGACGTTTTTCGAAATTTTTGTGAGGAATGATAAGGCTTGATGATTTAGAATATTATATCTAAGAAACGGAGTGCATAAAACAGTAAAAGAGTTCGTCAAACCGAACCCTTCTTCGGAAACCCAAACAGGGAAGTTCTTAGTACGTGCTAAAAAAACCGAGTCACGGTCGACATTTTTCGAAAGTTTTGTGAGGAATGATAAGGCTTGATGATTTAGAATATTATATCTAAGAAACGGAGTGCATAAAACAGTAAAAGAGTTCGTCAAACCGAACCCTTCTTCGGAAACCCAAACAGGGAAGTTGTTAGTACGTGCTAAAAAAACCGAGTCACGGTCCACATTTTTCGAAAGTATTGTTTGGAATGATAAGGCTTGATGATTTAGAATATTATTTCTAAGAAACGGAGTGCATAAAACAGTCAAAGAGTACTTTAAATCGAACCCTTCTTCCGAAACCCAAACACGAAAGTTTTTAGTACGTGCTAAAAAACCGAGTCACGGTCGACGTTTTTCAAAATTTTTGTGAGGAATGATAAGGCTTGATGATTTAGAATATTATATCTAAGAAACGGAGTGCATAAAACAGTCAAAGAGTACTTTAAATCGAACCCTTCTTCGGAAACCCAAACAGGGAAGTTGTTAGTACGTGCTAAAAAAACCGAGTCACGGTCGACATTTTTCGAAAGTTTTGTGAGGAATGATAAGGCTTGATGATTTAGAATATTATATCTAAGAAACGGAGTGCATAAAACAGTCAAAGAGTACTTTAAATCGAACCCTTCTTCGGAAACCCAAACAGGGAAGTTCTTAGTACGTGCTAAAAAAACCGAGTCACGGTCGACATTTTTCGAAAGTTTTGTGAGGAATGATAAGGCTTGATGATTTAGAATATTATTTCTAAGAAACGGAGTGCATAAAACAGTCAAAGAGTACTTTAAATCGAACCCTTCTTCCGAAACCCAAACCGGGAAGTTTTTAGTACGTGCTAAAAAACCGAGTTACGGTCGACGTTTTTCGAAATTTTTGTGAGGAATGATAAGGCTTGATGATTTAGAATATTATATCTAAGAAACGGAGTGCATAAAACAGTAAAAGAGTTCGTCAAACCGAACCCTTCTTCGGAAACCCAAACAGGGAAGTTCTTAGTACGTGCTAAAAAAACCGAGTCACGGTCGAAATTTTTCGAAAGTTTTGTGAGGAATGATAAGGCTTGATGATTTAGAATATTATATCTAAGAAACGGAGTGCATAAAACAGTAAAAGAGTTCGTCAAATCGAACCCTTCTTCGGAAAACTGAACAGGGAAGTTTTTAGTACGTGCTAAAAAAACCGAGTCACGGTCGACATTTTTCAAAAGTTTTGTGAGAAATGATAAGGCTTGATGATTTAGAATATTATTTCTAAGAAACGGAGTGCATAAAACAGTAAAAGAGTTCGTCAAATCGAACCCTTCTTCGGAAACCCGAACAGGGAAGTTTTTAGTACGTGCTAAAAAAACCGAGTCACGGTCCACATTTTTCGAAAGTATTGTTTGGAATGATAAGGCTTGATGATTTAGAATATTATTTCTAAGAAACGGAGTGCATAAAACAGTCAAAGAGTACTTTAAATCGAACCCTTCTTCGGAAACCCAAACAAAAAAGTTTTTAGTACGTGCTAAAAAGTCGAGGCACGGTCGACGTTTTTCGAAATTTTTGTGAGGAATGATAAGGCTTGATGATTTAGAATATTATATCTAAGAAACGGAGTGCATAAAACAGTAAAAGAGTTCGTCAAACCGAACCCTTCTTCGGAAACCCAAACAGGGAAGTTGTTAGTACGTGCTAAAAAAACCGAGTCACGGTCGACATTTTTCGAAAGTTTTGTGAGGAATGATAAGGCTTGATGATTTAGAATATTATTTCTAAGAAACGGAGTGCATAAAACAGTAAAAGAGTTCGTAAAACCGAACCCTTCTTCGGAAACCCAAACAGGGAAATTGTTAGTACGTGCTAAAAAAACCGAGTCACGGTCGACATTTTTCGAAAGTTTTGTGAGGAATGATA
>NW_019272396.1:0-11980 GCF_002738345.1 Cucurbita maxima | reverse complement strand
AAAAAACCGTGTCACGGTCGACATTGTTCGAAAGTTTTGTGAGGAATGATAAGGCTTGATGATTTAGAATATTATATCTAAGAAACGGAGTGCATAAAACAGTAAAAGAGTTCGTTAAACCGAACCCTTCTTCGGAAACCCGAACAGGGAAGTTCTTAGTACGTGCTAAAAAAACCGAGTCACGGTCCACATTTTTCGAAAGTTTTGTTTGGAATGATAAGGCTTGATGATTTAGAATATTATTTCTAAGAAACGGAGTGCATAAAACAGTAAAAGAGTTCGTCAAACCGAACCCTTCTTCGGAAACCCAAACAGGGAAGTTCTTAGTACGTGCTAAAAAAACCGAGTCACGGTCGACATTGTTCGAAAGTTTTGTGAGGAATGATAAGGCTTGATGATTTAGAATATTATATCTAAGAAACGGAGTGCATAAAACAGTAAAAGAGTTCGTCAAACCGAACCCTTCTTCGGAAACCCAAAAAGGGAAGTTCTTAGTACGTGCTAAAAAAACCGAGTCACGGTCGACATTTTTCGAAAGTTTTGTGAGGAATGATAAGGCTTGATGATTTAGAATATTATATCTAAGAAACGGAGTGCATAAAACAGTAAAAGAGTTCGTCAAATCGAACCCTTCTTCGGAAAACTGAACAGGGAAGTTTTTAGTACGTGCTAAAAAAACCGAGTCACGGTCCACATTTTCCGAAAGTATTGTTTGGAATGATAAGGCTTGATGATTTAGAATATTATTTCTAAGAAACGGAGTGCATAAAACAGTCAACGAGTACTTTAAATTGAACCCTTCTTCCGAAACCCAAACACGGAAGTTTTTAGTACGTGCTAAAAAACCGAGTCACGGTCGACGTTTTTCGAAATTTTTGTGAGGAATGATAAGGCTTGATGATTTAGAATATTATATCTAAGAAACGGAGTGCATAAAACAGTAAAAGAGTTCGTCAAACCGAACCCTTCTTCGGAAACCCAAACAGGAAAGTTCTTAGTACGTGCTAAAAAAACCGAGTCACGGTCGACATTTTTCGAAAGTTTTGTGAGGAATGATAAGGCTTGATGATTTAGAATATTATATCTAAGAAACGGAGTGCATAAAACAGTAAAAGAGTTCGTCAATTCGAACCCTTCTTCGGAAAACTGAACAGGGAAGTTTTTAGTACGTGCTAAAAAAACCGAGTCACGGTCCACATTTTTCGAAAGTATTGTTTGGAATGATAAGGCTTGATGATTTAGAATATTATTTCTAAGAAACGGAGTGCATAAAACAGTAAAAGAGTTCGTAAAACCGAACCCTTCTTCGGAAACCCAAACAGGGAAGTTATTAGTACGTGCTAAAAAAACCGAGTCACGGTCGACATTTTTTGAAAGTTTTGTGAGGAATGATAAGGCTTGATGATTTAGAATATTATTTCTGAGAAACGGAGTGCATAAAACCGTAAAAGTGTTCGTCAAACCGAACCCTTCTTCGGAAACCCAAACAGGGAAGTTGTTGTACGTGCTAAAAAAACCGAGTCACGGTCGACATTTTTCGAAAGTATTGTTTGGAATGATAAGGCTTGATGATTTAGAATATTATTTGTAAGAAACGGAGTGCATAAAACAGTAAAAGAGTTCGTCAAACCGAACCCTTCTTCGGAAAACTGAACAGGGAAGTTTTTAGTACGTGCTAAAAAAACCGAGTCACGGTCCACATTTTTCGAAAGTATTGTTTGGAATGATAAGGCTTGATGATTTAGAATATTATTTGTAAGAAACGGAGTGCATAAAACAGTAAAAGAGTTCGTAAAACCGAACCCTTCTTCGGAAACCCAAACAGGGAAGTTGTTAGTACGTGCTAAAAAAACCGAGTCACGGTCGACATTTTTCGAAAGTTTTGTGAGGAATGATAAGGCTTGATGATTTAGAATATTATTTCTGAGAAACTGAGTGCATAAAACCGTAAAAGTGTTCGTCAAATCGAACCCTTCTTCGGAAAACTGAACAGGGAAGTTTTTAGTACGTGCTAAAAAAACCGAGTCACGGTCCACATTTTTCGAAAGTATTGTTTGGAATGATAAGGCTTGATGATTTAGAATATTATTTGTAAGAAACGGAGTGCATAAAACAGTCAAAGAGTACTTTAAATCGAACCCTTCTTCCGAAACCCAAACACGGAAGTTTTTAGTACGTGCTAAAAAAATCGAGTCACGGTCCACATTTTTCGAAAGTATTGTTTGGAAGGATAAGGCTTGATGATTTAGAATATTATTTGTAAGAAACGGAGTGCATAAAACAGTAAAAGAGTTCGTCAAACCGAACCCTTCTTCGGAAACCCAAACAGGGAAGTTCTTAGTACGTGCTAAAAAAACCGTGTCACGGTCGACATTGTTCGAAAGTTTTGTGAGGAATGATAAGGCTTGATGATTTAGAATATTATTTCTAAGAAACGGAGTGCATAAAACAGTAAAAGAGTTCGTAAAACCGAACCCTTCTTCGAAACAAAAAAAGGGAAGTTGTTAGTACGTGCTAAAAAAACCGAGTCACGGTCGACATTTTTCGAAAGTTTTGTGAGAAATGATAAGGCTTGATGATTTAGAATATTATTTCTAAGAAACGGAGTGCATAAAACAGTAAAAGAGTTCGTCAAATCGAACCCTTCTTCGGAAAACTGAACAGGGAAGTTTTTAGTACGTGCTAAAAAACCGAGTCACGGTCGACGTTTTTCGAAAGTTTTGTGAGACATGATAAGGCTTGATGATTTAGAATATTATTTGTAAGAAACGGAGTGCATAAAACAGTAAAAGAGTTCGTCAAATCGAACCCTTCTTCGGAAAACTGAACAGGGAAGTTTTTAGTACGTGCTAAAAAACCGAGTCACGGTCGACGTTTTTCGAAATTTTTGTGAGGAATGATAAGGCTTGATGATTTAGAATATTATTTCTAAGAAACGGAGTGCATAAAACAGTAAAAGAGTTCGTCAAATCGAACCCTTCTTCGGAAAACTGAACAGGGAAGTTTTTAGTACGTGCTAAAAAAACCGATTCACGGTCCACATTTTTCGAAAGTATTGTTTGGAATGATAAGGCTTGATGATTTAGAATATTATTTCTAAGAAACGGAGTGCATAAAACAGTCAAAGAGTACTTTAAATCGAACCCTTCTTCGGAAACCCAAACAGGGAAGTTCTTAGTACGTGCTAAAAAAACCGAGTCACGGTCGACATTTTTCGAAAGTTTTGTGAGGTATGATAAGGCTTGATGATTTAGAATATTATATCTAAGAAACGGAGTGCATAAAACAGTAAAAGAGTTCGTCAAACCGAACCCTTCTTCGGAAACCCAAACAGGGAAATTGTTAGTACGTGCTAAAACAACCGAGTCACGGTCGACATTTTTCGAAAGTTTTGTGAGGTATGATAAGGCTTGATGATTTAGAATATTATATCTAAGAAACGGAGTGCATAAAACAGTAAAAGAGTTCGTCAAACCGAACCCTTCTTCGGAAACCCAAACAGGGAAATTGTTAGTACGTGCTAAAACAACCGAGTCACGGTCGACATTTTTCGAAAGTTTTGTGAGGTATGATAAGGCTTGATGATTTAGAATATTATATCTAAGAAACGGAGTGCATAAAACAGTAAAAGAGTTCGTCAAACCGAACCCTTCTTCGGAAACCCAAACAGGGAAATTGTTAGTACGTGCTAAAACAACCGAGTCACGGTCGACATTTTTCGAAAGTTTTGTGAGGTATGATAAGGCTTGATGATTTAGAATATTATATCTAAGAAACGGAGTGCATAAAACAGTAAAAGAGTTCGTCAAACCGAACCCTTCTTCGGAAACCCAAACAGGGAAATTGTTAGTACGTGCTAAAACAACCGAGTCACGGTCGACATTTTTCGAAAGTTTTGTGAGGTATGATAAGGCTTGATGATTTAGAATATTATATCTAAGAAACGGAGTGCATAAAACAGTAAAAGAGTTCGTCAAACCGAACCCTTCTTCGGAAACCCAAACAGGGAAATTGTTAGTACGTGCTAAAACAACCGAGTCACGGTCGACATTTTTCGAAAGTTTTGTGAGGTATGATAAGGCTTGATGATTTAGAATATTATATCTAAGAAACGGAGTGCATAAAACAGTAAAAGAGTTCGTCAAACCGAACCCTTCTTCGGAAACCCAAACAGGGAAATTGTTAGTACGTGCTAAAACAACCGAGTCACGGTCGACATTTTTCGAAAGTTTTGTGAGGTATGATAAGGCTTGATGATTTAGAATATTATATCTAAGAAACGGAGTGCATAAAACAGTAAAAGAGTTCGTCAAACCGAACCCTTCTTCGGAAACCCAAACAGGGAAATTGTTAGTACGTGCTAAAACAACCGAGTCACGGTCGACATTTTTCGAAAGTTTTGTGAGGTATGATAAGGCTTGATGATTTAGAATATTATATCTAAGAAACGGAGTGCATAAAACAGTAAAAGAGTTCGTCAAACCGAACCCTTCTTCGGAAACCCAAACAGGGAAATTGTTAGTACGTGCTAAAACAACCGAGTCACGGTCGACATTTTTCGAAAGTTTTGTGAGGTATGATAAGGCTTGATGATTTAGAATATTATATCTAAGAAACGGAGTGCATAAAACAGTAAAAGAGTTCGTCAAACCGAACCCTTCTTCGGAAACCCAAACAGGGAAATTGTTAGTACGTGCTAAAACAACCGAGTCACGGTCGACATTTTTCGAAAGTTTTGTGAGGTATGATAAGGCTTGATGATTTAGAATATTATATCTAAGAAACGGAGTGCATAAAACAGTAAAAGAGTTCGTCAAACCGAACCCTTCTTCGGAAACCCAAACAGGGAAATTGTTAGTACGTGCTAAAACAACCGAGTCACGGTCGACATTTTTCGAAAGTTTTGTGAGGTATGATAAGGCTTGATGATTTAGAATATTATATCTAAGAAACGGAGTGCATAAAACAGTAAAAGAGTTCGTCAAACCGAACCCTTCTTCGGAAACCCAAACAGGGAAATTGTTAGTACGTGCTAAAACAACCGAGTCACGGTCGACATTTTTCGAAAGTTTTGTGAGGTATGATAAGGCTTGATGATTTAGAATATTATATCTAAGAAACGGAGTGCATAAAACAGTAAAAGAGTTCGTCAAACCGAACCCTTCTTCGGAAACCCAAACAGGGAAATTGTTAGTACGTGCTAAAACAACCGAGTCACGGTCGACATTTTTCGAAAGTTTTGTGAGGTATGATAAGGCTTGATGATTTAGAATATTATATCTAAGAAACGGAGTGCATAAAACAGTAAAAGAGTTCGTCAAACCGAACCCTTCTTCGGAAACCCAAACAGGGAAATTGTTAGTACGTGCTAAAACAACCGAGTCACGGTCGACATTTTTCGAAAGTTTTGTGAGGTATGATAAGGCTTGATGATTTAGAATATTATATCTAAGAAACGGAGTGCATAAAACAGTAAAAGAGTTCGTCAAACCGAACCCTTCTTCGGAAACCCAAACAGGGAAATTGTTAGTACGTGCTAAAACAACCGAGTCACGGTCGACATTTTTCGAAAGTTTTGTGAGGTATGATAAGGCTTGATGATTTAGAATATTATATCTAAGAAACGGAGTGCATAAAACAGTAAAAGAGTTCGTCAAACCGAACCCTTCTTCGGAAACCCAAACAGGGAAATTGTTAGTACGTGCTAAAACAACCGAGTCACGGTCGACATTTTTCGAAAGTTTTGTGAGGTATGATAAGGCTTGATGATTTAGAATATTATATCTAAGAAACGGAGTGCATAAAACAGTAAAAGAGTTCGTCAAACCGAACCCTTCTTCGGAAACCCAAACAGGGAAATTGTTAGTACGTGCTAAAACAACCGAGTCACGGTCGACATTTTTCGAAAGTTTTGTGAGGTATGATAAGGCTTGATGATTTAGAATATTATATCTAAGAAACGGAGTGCATAAAACAGTAAAAGAGTTCGTCAAACCGAACCCTTCTTCGGAAACCCAAACAGGGAAATTGTTAGTACGTGCTAAAACAACCGAGTCACGGTCGACATTTTTCGAAAGTTTTGTGAGGTATGATAAGGCTTGATGATTTAGAATATTATATCTAAGAAACGGAGTGCATAAAACAGTAAAAGAGTTCGTCAAACCGAACCCTTCTTCGGAAACCCAAACAGGGAAATTGTTAGTACGTGCTAAAACAACCGAGTCACGGTCGACATTTTTCGAAAGTTTTGTGAGGTATGATAAGGCTTGATGATTTAGAATATTATATCTAAGAAACGGAGTGCATAAAACAGTAAAAGAGTTCGTCAAACCGAACCCTTCTTCGGAAACCCACACAGGGAAGTTGTTAGTACGTGCTAAAAAAACCGTGTCACGGTCGACATTGTTCGAAAGTTTTGTGAGGAATGATAAGGCTTGATGATTTAGAATATTATATCTAAGAAACGGAGTGCATAAAACAGAAAAAGAGTTCGTCAAATCGAACCCTTCTTCGGAAAACTGAACAGGGAAGTTTTTAGTACGTGCTAAAAAAACCGAGTCACGGTCCACATTTTTCGAAAGTTTTGTTTGGAATGATAAGGCTTGATGATTTAGAATATTATTTCTAAGAAACGGAGTGCATAAAACAGTCAAAGAGTACTTTAAATCGAACCCTTCTTCGAAAACCCAAACTGGGAAGTTTTTAGTACGTGCTAAAAAAACCGAGTCACGGTCCACATTTTTGAAAGTTTTGTTTGGAATGATAAGGCTTGATGATTTAGAATATTATTTCTAAGAAAAGGAGTGCATAAAACAGTCAAAGAGTACTTTAAATCGAACCCTTCTTCCGAAACCCAAACACGGAAGTTTTTAGTACGTGCTAAAAAACCGAGTCACGGTCGACGTTTTTCGAAATTTTTTTGAGGAATGATAAGGCTTGATGATTTAGAATATTATATCTAAGAAACGGAGTGCATAAAACAGTAAAAGAGTTCGTCAAACCGAACCCTTCTTCGGAAACCCAAACAGGGAAGTTGTTAGTACGTGCTAAAAAAACCGTGTCACGGTCGACATTGTTCGAAAGTTTTGTGAGCAATGATAAGGCTTGATGATTTAGAATATTAAATCTAAGAAACGGAGTGCATAAAACAGTAAAAGAGTTCGTCAAACCGAACCCTTCTTCGGAAACCCAAACAGGGAAGTTGTTAGTACGTGCTAAAAAAACCGTGTCACGGTCGACATTTTTCGAAAGTTTTGTGAGGAATGATAAGGCTTGATGATTTAGAATATTATTTCTAAGAAACGGAGTGCATAAAACAGTAAAAGAGTTCGTCAAACCGAACCCTTCTTCGGAAACCCGAACAGGGAAGTTCTTAGTACGTGCTAAAAAAACCGAGTCACGGTCCACATTTTTCGAAAGTTTTGTTTGTTATGATAAGGCTTGATGATTTAGAATATTATTTGTAAGAAACGGAGTGCATAAAACAGTAAAAGAGTTCGTCAAATCGAACCCTTCTTCGGAAAACTAAACAGGGAAGTTTTTAGTACGTGCTAAAAAAACCGAGTCATGGTCCACATTTTTCGAAAGTATTGTTTGGAATGATAAGGCTTGATGATTTAGAATATTATTTCTAAGAAACGGAGTGCATAAAACAGTCAAAGAGTAATGATAAGGCTTGATGATTTAGAATATTATTTCTAAGAAACGGAGTGCATAAAACAGTCAAAGAGTACTTTAAATCGAACCTTTCTTCGGAAACCCAAACACGGAAGTTTTTAGTACGTGCTAAAAAGTCGAGGCACGGTCGACGTTTTTCGAAATTTTTGTGAGGAATGATAAGGCTTGATGATTTAGAATATTATATCTAAGAAACGGAGTGCATAAAACAGTAAAAGAGTTCGTCAAACCGAACCCTTCTTCGGAAACCCAAACAGGGAAGTTGTTAGTACGTGCTAAAAAAACCGAGTCACGGTCGACGTTTTTCGAAATTTTTGTGAGGAATGATAAGGCTTGATGATTTAGAATATTATTTCTAAGAAACGGAGTGCATAAAACAGTAAAAGAGTTCGTAAAACCGAACCCTTCTTCGGAAACCCAAACAGGGAAGTTGTTAGTACGTGCTAAAAAAACAGAGTCACGGTCGACATTTTTCGAAAGTTTTGTGAGGAATGATAAGGCTTGATGATTTAGAATATTATATCTAAGAAACGGAGTGCATAAAACAGTAAAAGAGTTCGTCAAACCGAACCCTTCTTCGGAAACCCAAACAGGGAAGTTGTTAGTACGTGCTAAAAAAACCGTGTCACGGTCGACATTGTTCGAAAGTTTTGTGAGGAATGATAAGGCTTGATGATTTAGAATATTATATCTAATAAACGGAGTGCATAAAACAGTAAAAGAGTTCATTCAAATCCCGAATCTATTTATAGTACCCAATCGGATTGGAATATCATAATAATGGTAGAAATGGACTCACTTTTGTTTTGATATAGATATTCTATACAAAACTCCATAAGTCTAAATAGAATTTACCAATTCCTTTGTATTTCATTTGTAGTTGTTGCAAATTCCAATTTAAGTATCAAAGGCTCTTTATTCCTACGTTCATATGTATTTGATGCATTACATCTATTACACCTATCAAACCTTCTTCGGAAACCCGAACAGGGAAGTTCTTAGTACGTGCTAAAAAAACCGAGTCACGGTCCACATTTTTCGAAAGTTTTGTTCGGAATGATAAGGCTTGATGATTTAGAATATTATTTGTAAGAAACGGAGTGCATAAAACAGTCAAAGAGTACTTTAAATCGAACCTTTCTTCGGAAACCCAAACACGGAAGTTTTTAGTACGTGCTAAAAAACCGAGTCACGGTCGACGTTTTTCGAAATTTTTGTGAGGAATGATAAGGCTTGATGATTTAGAATATTATATCTAAGAAACGGAGTGCATAAAACAATAAAAGAGTTCGTCAAACCGAACCCTTCTTCGGAAACCCAAACAGGGAAGTTGTTAGTACGTGCTAAAAAAACCGAGTCACGGTCGACATTTTTCGAAAGTTTTGTGAGGAATGATAAGGCTTGATGATTTAGAATATTATTTCTAAGAAACGGAGTGCATAAAACAGTAAAAGAGTTCGTCAAACCGAACCCTTCTTCGGAAACCCAAACAGGGAAGTTGTTAGTACGTGCTAAAAAAACCGTGTCACGGTCGACATTGTTCGAAAGTTTTGTGAGGAATGATAAGGCTTGATGATTTAGAATATTATATCTAAGAAACAGAGTGCATAAAACAGTAAAAGAGTTCGTCAAACCGAACCCTTCTTCGGAAACACGAACAGGGAAGTTCTTAGTACGTGCTAAAAAAACCGAGTCACGGTCCACATTTTTCGAAAGTTTTGTTTGGAATGATAAGGCTTGATGATTTAGAATATTATTTGTAAGAAACGGAGTGCATAAAACAGTCAAAGAGTACTTTAAATCGAACCTTTCTTCGGAAACCCAAACACGGAAGTTTTTAGTACGTGCTAAAAAACCGAGTCACGGTCGACGTTTTTCGAAATTTTTGTGAGGAATGATAAGGCTTGATGATTTAGAATATTATATCTAAGAAACGGAGTGCATAAAACAGTAAAAGAGTTCGTCAAACCGAACCCTTCTTCGGAAACCCAAACAGGGAAGTTCTTAGTACGTGCTAAAAAAACCGAGTCACGGTCGACAATTTTCGAAAGTTTTGTGAGGAATGATAAGGCTTGATGATTTAGAATATTATTTCTAAGAAACGGAGTGCATAAAACAGTAAAAGAGTTCGTCAAATCGAACCCTTCTTCGGAAACCCAAACAGGGAAGTTGTTAGTACGTGCTAAAAAAACCGAGTCACGGTCGACATTTTTCGAAAGTTTTGTGAGGAATGATAAGGCTTGATGATTTAGAATATTATTTCTAAGAAACGGAGTGCATAAAACAGTAAAAGAGTTCGTCAAATCGAACCCTTCTTCGGAAACCCAAACAGGGAAGTTGTTAGTACGTGCTAAAAAAACCGAGTCACGGTCGACATTTTTCGAAAGTTTTGTGAGGAATGATAAGGCTTGATGATTTAGAATATTATTTCTAAGAAACGGAGTGCATAAAACAGTAAAAGAGTTCGTCAAATCGAACCCTTCTTCGGAAACCCAAACAGGGAAGTTGTTAGTACGTGCTAAAAAAACCGAGTCACGGTCGACATTTTTCGAAAGTTTTGTGAGGAATGATAAGGCTTGATGATTTAGAATATTATTTCTAAGAAACGGAGTGCATAAAACAGTAAAAGAGTTCGTCAAATCGAACCCTTCTTCGGAAACCCAAACAGGGAAGTTGTTAGTACGTGCTAAAAAAACCGAGTCACGGTCGACATTTTTCGAAAGTTTTGTGAGGAATGATAAGGCTTGATGATTTAGAATATTATTTCTAAGAAACGGAGTGCATAAAACAGTAAAAGAGTTCGTCAAATCGAACCCTTCTTCGGAAACCCAAACAGGGAAGTTTTTAGTACGTGCTAAAAAAACCGAGTCACGGTCGACATTTTTCGAAAGTTTTGTGAGGAATGATAAGGCTTGATGATTTAGAATATTATTTCTAAGAAACGGAGTGCATAAAACAGTAAAAGAGTTCGTCAAATCGAACCCTTCTTCGGAAACCCAAACAGGGAAGTTGTTAGTACGTGCTAAAAAAACCGAGTCACGGTCGACATTTTTCGAAAGTTTTGTGAGGAATGATAAGGCTTGATGATTTAGAATATTATTTCTAAGAAACGGAGTGCATAAAACAGTAAAAGAGTTCGTCAAATCGAACCCTTCTTCGGAAACCCAAACAGGGAAGTTGTTAGTACGTGCTAAAAAAACCGAGTCACGGTCGACATTTTTCGAAAGTTTTGTGAGGAATGATAAGGCTTGATGATTTAGAATATTATTTCTAAGAAACGGAGTGCATAAAACAGTAAAAGAGTTCGTCAAACCGAACCCTTCTTCGGAAACCCAAACAGGGAAGTTGTTAGTACGTGCTAAAAAAACCGAGTCACGGTCGACATTTTTCGAAAGTTTTGTTTGGAATGATAAGGCTTGATGATTTAGAATATTATTTGTAAGAAACGGAGTGCATAAAACAGTAAAAGAGTTCGTCAAATCGAACCCTTCTTCGGAAAATTGAACAGGGAAGTTTTTAGTACGTGCTAAAAAAACCGAGTCACGGTCCACATTTTTCGAAAGTATTGTTTGGAATGATAAGGCTTGATGATTTAGAATATTATTTCTAAGAAACGGAGTGCATAAAACAGTAAAAGAGTTCGTCAAACCGAACCCTTCTTCGGAAACCCGAACAGGGAAGTTCTTAGTACGTGCTAAAAAAACCGAGTCACGGTCGACATTTTTCGAAAGTTTTGTGAGGAATGATAAGGCTTGATGATTTAGAATATTATATCTAAGAAACGGAGTGCATAAAACAGTAAAAGAGTTCGTCAAACCGAACCCTTCTTCGGAAACCCAAACAGGGAAGTTCTTAGTACGTGCTAAAAAAACCGAGTCACGATCGAAATTTTTCGAAAGTTTTGTGAGGAATGATAAGGCTTGATGATTTAGAATATTATTTCTAAGAAACGGAGAGCATAAAACAGTAAAAGAGTTAGTAAAACCGAACCCTTCTTCGGAAACAAAAACAGGGAAGTTGTTAGTACGTGCTAAAAAAACCGAGTCACGGTCGACATTTTTCGAAAGTTTTGTGAGGAATGATAAGGCTTGATGATTTAGAATATTATTTCTAAGAAACGGAGTGCATAAAACAGTAAAAGAGTACTTTAAATCGAACCCTTCTACGGAAACCCAAACAGGTAAGTTTTTAGTACGTGCTAAAAAACCGAGTCACGGTCGACGTTTTTCGAAATTTTTGTGAGGAATGATAAGGCTTGATGATTTAGAATATTATTTCTAAGAAACGGAGTGCATAAAACAGT
>NW_019272395.1:33967-38337 GCF_002738345.1 Cucurbita maxima | reverse complement strand
AACTAGTTTAATCTTGTTTGGACAATTTTAGTTTGATTCTAAATTGGATTACTTTTTGAAACGGCGATTGATAAAATCTTGTGTGTTGACGAATATTATATTTTTCGAAAGTCGTCGTTGTAGAGTGTTGAGTACTCCCGCGAGTTTAATCCCCCACAGCAACGATTTTTAATTTTTTTTTGTATTCGAAATTCGGTAGTGGTGAACCGGATGATTTGGGTTTGTTTCCAAACAACAAAATTCAGAATTGGATTCCTTTTTCTCTCCTGTATTGACAAATAATATATTTTTCAAAGGTCGATGTAATACAGTAATGAATATTCCCGCTTGTCACTCGTGGGACCTCAGTTTGAACCCCGACAATTATAAGCTTAGTTTTCTTTTGACAATTTTCACCGGATTCAAAATTGGATTACTTGTTCCGAATCTTCGATTGATAAAATCTAGAGCGTTGACAATGGATCACTTTTTCTAAATACGATTGGTAAAATCTGTAGCGTTAACAAATAATTTATTTTTTATGAGTCGTTGTGGTGGTATAATGGGGAGTATTTCCACTTGTCACTCGAGTTATTATGTTCCAGAGGTCGTTGTAATACAAGGGTGAACATTCCTGCTTGTCACTCGAGTGACCTTAGTTTGATCCCGAACAATAACAAGTTTAATCTTGTTTTGACATTTTTAGTCCGATTCTAAATTGGATTACTTTTTGTAACGGTGATTGATAATATCTTATGTGTTGACGAATATTATATTTTTCGAAAGTCGTCGTTGTAGAGTGGTTAGTACTCCCGCGAGTTTAATCCCCCATAGCGACGATTTATAATTTTCTTTTGAATTCGAAATTCGGTTGTGTTGAACCAGATGATTTGGGTTTGTTCCCCAATAACGAAATAACGAAATTCGGGATTGGATTTCTTTTTCTCTCGTGTGTTCAAAAATAATATATTTTTCAGAGATCGATATAACACAGTAGTGAGTATTCCCGCTTGTCACTCGTGGGACCTGAGTTTGAACCCCGACAATTATAAGCTTAGTTTTCTTTTGACAATTTTCACCGGATTCAAAATTGGATTACTTGTAACGAATCTTTTATTGATAAAATCTACAGCGTTGACAATGGATCACTTTTTCTAAAGACGATTGGTAAAATCTGTAGCGTTAACAAATATTTTATTTTTTATGAGTCGTTGTAGTGGTACAGTGGGTAGTATATCCGCTTGTCACTCGAGTTATTATGTTCCAGAGGTCGTTGTAATACAAGGGTGAGCATTCTTGTTCGTCACTCGAGTGACCTGAGTTTAATCTTGTTTTGACAATTTTAGTCTGATTCTAAATTGGATTACTTTTTGTAACGGCGATTGATAAAATCTTGTGTGTTGACGAATATTATATTTTTCGAAAGTCGTCTTTGTAGAGTGGTTAGTACTCCCGCGAGTTTAATCCCCCACAGCGACGATTTTTAATTTTTTTGAATTCGAAATTCGGTAGTGGTGAACTGGATGATTTGGGTTTGTTCCCCAACAACGAAATTCGGGATTGGATTCCTTTTTCTCTCGTGTGTTAACAAATAATATATTTTTCAAAGGTCGATGTAATACAGTAGTGAGTATTCCCACTTGTCACTTGAGAGACTTGAGTTTGAACCCTGACAATAATAAGTTTAATTTTCTTTTGACAATTATTAGCGAATTTTAAATTGGATTACTTGTTTCGAATCTTCGATTGATAAAATCTAGAGCGTTGACATTATATAACTTTTTCTAATGACGATTGGTAAAATCTGGAGCGTTAACAAATAATTTATCTTTTATGACTCGTTGTAGTATAGTGGTGAGTATTCCTGCCTTCCACGTAGGTGACTCGGGTTTGATCCCTGACAACAACGATTTTAGTTGTTTTCTTTCTGTAGTTTTAACGAAACTCGAAATTGAATAGCGGTGAATCTGTCATGCAAGTAGTTTGGGGTTCAATCCCTAACAATGGTAGTTTGAAATGAAAGTCGGCTTAAAAATGGTTTATGAAATCTTAGGTGTTAAGAAATAATATGTTCCAGAGGTCGTTGTAGTGGTACAATGATGAGTATTTTCGCTTGTCACTCGAGTTATTATGTTCCAAAGGTCATTGTAGTGGTACAATGATGAGTATTTCCACTTGTCACTCGAGTTATTATGTTCCAGAGGTCGTTGTAATACAAGGGCGTGCATTCCTGCTTGTCACTCGACTGACCTGAGTTTGATCCCGAACAATAACAAGTTTAATCTTTTTTTTTTTTTTTTACAATTTTTGTTGGATTCAAAATTTAATTACTTTTTGCAACGGCGATTGATAAAATCTGGTGTGTTAACAAATATTATATTTTTCGAAAGTCGTCGTTGTAGAGTGGCAAGTATTCCCATGAGTTTTCGAAATTCGGTAGTGGTGAACCGGATGATTTGTATTTGTTCCCCAACAACGAAATTCGGGATTGGATTCCTTTTTCTCTCGTGTGTTAACAAATAATTTATTTTTCAGAGGTCGATGTAATACAGTAGTGAGTATTCCCGCTTGTCACTCGAGAGACTTCAATTTACCGGATTTCATATTCAATTACTTGTTCCAAGTCTTCGATTGATAAAATCTAGAGTGTTGACAATGGATCACTTTTTCTAAAGACGATTGGTAAAATCTGGATCGTTAACAAATAATTTATTTTTTATGCGTTGTTGTAGTATAGTGGTGAGTATTCCTGCTGGTGACACGGGTTCGATCCCCGACAACGACAATTTTAGTTGTTTTCTTTTCGTAGTTTTAATAGAACTCGAAATTGGACAGCGGTGAAATTGTCCCGGTAGTTTGGGTTCGATCTCCAACAACGGTAGTTTGAAAAGAAAGTTGGATAAAAAATAATTTTTGAAATCTTGTGTGTTAAAAAAAATATGTTTTCAGAGGTCGTTGTAGTGGTACAGTGGTGAGTATTTCCGCTTGTCACTCGAGTTTTTATGTCCCAGAGGTCATTGTAATACAAGGGCGAGCATTCCTGCTTGTCACTCGAGTGACTTGAGTTTGATCCAGAACAATAACAAGTTTAATCGTGTTTTGACAATTTTAGTCGGATTCAAAATTGTATCACTTTCTGTAACGACGATTGATAAAATCTGATGTGTTAACAAATATTATATTTTTCGAAAGTCGTCGTTGTAGAGGGATGAGTCCTCCTGCGAACTTGATCCCTCGCAGCGACGATTTCTAATTCTTTTGAATTTTAAAGTCGGTAGTGGTGAACCGGATGATTTGGGTTTGTTCCCCAACAACGAAATTCGGGATTGAATTCCTTTTTCTCTCGTGTGTTAGCAAATAATATATTTTTTAGAGGTCGATGTAATACAGTAGTGAGTATTCTCGCTTGTCACTCGAGAGACGTGAGTTTGAACCCTGACAATAATAAGCTTCATTTTCTTTTGACAATTTTCACCGCATTTGAAATTGGATTACTTGTTCCGAATCTTCGATTGATAAAATCTAGAGCGTTGACAATGGATCACTTTTTCTAAAGACGATTGGTAAAATCTAAGCGTTAATAAATCATTTATTTTTTATGACTCGCTGTAGTGGTACAGTGGGGAGTATTTCCACTTGTTACTCGAGTTATTATGTTTAAGAGGTCATTGTAATACAAGGCAGAGCATTCCTGCTTGTCACTCGAGTGACCTGAGTTTGATCTCGAGCAATAACAAGTTTAATCTTGTTTTGACTTGTTTTGACAATTTTAGTCGGATTCAAAATTGTATTACCTTTTGTAACGGCGATTGATAAAATCTAGTGTGTTAACAAATATTATATTTTTCGAAAGTCGTCGTTGTAGAGTGGTGAGTACTCCCACGAGTTTGATCCCCCGCAGCGACGATTTTTAATTTGCTTTTGAATTCGAAATGTGGTAGTGGTGAACCGGATGATTTGGGTTTGTTTCCCAACAACGAAATTCGGGATTGGATTCCTTTTTCTCTCGTGTGTTAACAAATAATATATTTTTTAGAGGTCGAAGTAATACAGTAGTGAGTATTCCTGCTTGTCACTCGAGAGACCTGAGTTTGAACCCCGACAATCATAAGCTTAATTTTCTTTTTACAATTTCCACCGGGTTCGAAATTGTAATACTCATTACGAATCTTCGATTGATAAAATCTAGAGCGTTGACAATGGATCACTTTTTCTAAAGACGATTGGTAAAATCTGGAGCGTTAACAAATAATTTATTTTTTATGCGTCGTTTTAGTGCTATAACGGAGACTATTTCCACTTGTCATTCAAGTTATTATGTTACAGAGATCGTTGTAATACAAGGGCGAGCATTCCTGCTTGTCACTCCGTGACCCAAGTTTGATCCCGAA
>NW_019272395.1:15802-28440 GCF_002738345.1 Cucurbita maxima | reverse complement strand
TTTCTTTTGAATTTGAAATTCGGAATTGGATTCCTTTTTCTCCCGTGTGTTTACAAATAATATATTTTTCAGAGGTCGATGTAATACAGTAGTGAGTATTCCCGCTTGTCACTCGATAGACATGAGTTTGAACCTCGAGAATAATAAGTTTAATTTTCTTTTGACAATTTTCACCAGATTTGAATTTGGATTCCTTGTTCCGAATCTTCGATTGATAAAATCTAGAGCGTTGACGATGGATCACTTTTTCTAAAGACGATTGGTAAAATCTGGAGCGTTAACAAATAATTTATTTTTTATGAGTCGTTTTAGTGGTAAACTGGGGAGTATTTCCGCTTGTCATTCGAGTTATTATGTTCTAGAGGTCGTTGTAATACAAGGGCGAGCATTCCAGCTTGTCACTCAGTGACCCAAGTACGATCCCGAACAATAACAAGTTTAATCTTGTTTTTACAATTTTAGTCGGATTCAAAATTGAATTACTTTTTGTAACGGCGATGGATAAAATCTGGTTTGTTAACAAATATTATATTTTTCGAAAGTCGTCGTTGTAGAGTGGTGAGTACTCCCACGAGTTTGATCCCCCGCAGCGACGATTTTTAATTTTCTTTTGAATTCGAAATTCGGTAGTGGTGAACCGGATGATTTGGGTTTGTTTCCCAACAACGAAATTCGGGATTGGATTCCTTTTTCTCTCGTGTGTTAACAAATAATATATTTTTCAGAGGTCGATGTAATACAGTAGTGAGTATTCCTGCTTGTCACTCGAGAGACCTGAGTTTGGACCCCGAAAATAATAAGCTTAATTTTCTTTTGAAAATTTGCACCGCATTTGAAATTGGATTACTTGTTTCGAATCTTCGATTGATAAAATCTAGATCATTCACAATGGATCGCTTTTTCTAAAGACGATTGTTAAATCTGTAGCTTTAAGAAATAATTTATTTTTTATGAGTCGTTTTAGTGATACAATGGAGAGTATTTCCGCTTGTCATTCGAGTTATTATGTTCCAGAGGTCGTTGTAATACAAGGGCGAGCATTCCTGCTTGTCACTCAGTGACCCAAGTTTGATCCCGAACAATAACAAGTTTAATCTTGTTTTTACAATTTTAGTCGGATTCAAAATTGAATTACTTTTGGTAACCGCGATGGATAAAATCTGGTTTGTTAACAAATATTATAGTTTTCGAAAGTCGTCGTTGTATTGTGGTGAGTACACCCACGAGTTTGATCCCACGCAGCGACGATTTTTAATTTTTATTTTGAATTCGAAATTCGGTAGTGGTGAACCGGATGATTTGGGTTTGTTTCCCTACAACAAAATTCGGGATTGGATTCCTTTTTCTCTCGTGTGTTAACAAATAATACATTTTTCAGAGGTCGATGTAATACAGTAGTGAGTATTCCCGCTTGTCACTCGAGAGACCTGAGTTTGGACCTCGACAATAATAAGCTTAATTTTCTTTTGAAAATTTGCACCGCATTTGAAATTGGATTACTTGTTTTGAATCTTCGATTGATAAAATCTAGAGCGTTGACAATGGATCACATTTTCTAAATACGATTGGTAAAATCTGGAGCGTTAACAAATAATTTATTTTTTATGAGTCGTTTTAGTGATACAATGGAGAGTATTCCGCTTGTCATTCGAGTTATTATGTTCCAGACGTCGTTGTAATACAAGGGCGAGCAGTCCCGCTTGTCACTCAGTGACCCAAGTTTGATCTCGAACAATAACAAGTTTAATCTTGTTTTTACAATTTTAGTCGGATTCAAAATTGAATTACTTTTGGTAACGGCCGTGGATAAAATCTGGTTTGTTAACAAATATTATATTTTTCGAATAACGTCGTTGTAGAGTGGTGAGTACTCCCACGAGTTTAATCCCACGCAACGACGATTTTTAATTTTCTTTTGAATTCGAAATTCGATAGTGGTGAACCGGATGATTTAGGTTTTTTTCCCAACAACGAAATTCGGGATTGGATTCCTTTTTCTCTCGTGTGTTAACAAATAATATATTTTTCAGAGGTCGATGTAATACAGTAGTTAGTATTCCCGCTTGTCAATCGAGAGACCTGAGTTTGAACCCCGACAATAATAAGCTTAATTTTCTTTTGAAAATTTGCACCGCATTTGAAATTGGATTACTTGTTCCGAATCTTCGATTGATAAAATCTAGAGCGTTGACAATGGATCACTTTTTCTAAAGATGATTGGTAAAATCTTGAGCGTTAACAAATAATTTATTTTTTATGAGTCGTTTTAGTGGTAAACTGGGGAGTATTTCAGCTTGTCATTCGAGTTATTATGTTCCAGAGGACGTTGTAATACAAGGGCGAGCAGTCCCGCTTGTCACTCAGTGACCCAAGTTTGATCCCGAACAATAACAAGTTTAATCTTGTTTTTAGAATTTTAGTCGGATTCAAAATTGAATTACTTTTGGGAACCGCGATGGATAAAATCTGGTTTGTTAACAAATATTATATTTTTCGAATAACGTCGTTGTAGAGTGGTGAGTACTCCCACGAGTTTAATCCCACGCAGCGACGATTTTTAAGTTTCTTTTGAATTCGAAATTCGATAGTGGTGAACCGGATGATTTAGGTTTTTTTCCCAACAACGAAATTCGAGATTGGATTCCTTTTTCTCTCGTGTGTTAACAAATAATACATTTTTCTGAGGTCGATGTAATACAGTAGTGAGTCTTCCCGCTTGTCCCTCGAGAGACCTGAGTTTGAACCCGGACAATAATAAGCTTAATTTTCTTTTGAAAATTTGCACCGCATTTGAAATTGGATTACTTGTTCCGAATCTTCGATTGATAAAATCTAGAGCGTTGACAATGGATCACTTTTTCTAAAGACGATTGGTAAAATCTGGAGCGTTAACAAATAATTTATTTTTTATGAGTCGTTTTAGTGGTACAATGGGGAGTATTTCCGCTTGTCATTCGAGTTATTATGTTCCAGAGGTCGTTGTAATACAAGGGCGAGCATTCCTGCTTGTCACTCAGTGACCCAAGTTTGATCCCGAACAATAACAAGTTTAATCTTGTTTTTACAATTTTAGTCGGATTCAAAATTGAATTACTTTTTGTAACGGCGATGGATAAAATCTGGTTTGTTAACAAATATTATATTTTTCGAAAGTCGTCGTTGTAGAGTGGTGAGTACTCCCACGAGTTTGATCCCCCGCAGCGACGATTTTTAAATTTCTTTTGAATTCGAAATTCGGTATTGGCAAACCGGACTATTTGGGTTTGTTTCCCAACAACGAAATTCGGGATTGGATTCCTTTTTCTCTCGTGTGTTAACAAATAACACATTTTTCAGAGGTCGATGTAATACAGTAGTGAGTATTCCCGCTTGTCACTCGAGAGACTTGAGTTTGAACCCTGACAATAATAAGCTTAATTTTCTTTTGAAAATTTGCACCGCATTTGAAATTGGATTGCTTGTTCCGAATCTTCGATTGATAAAATCTAAAGCGTTGACAATGGATCACCTTTTCTAAAGACGATTGGTAAAATCTGGAGCGTGAACAAATAGTTTCTTTTTTATGAGTTGTTTTAGTGATACAATGGAGAGTATTTCCGCTTGTCATTCGAGTTATTATGTTCTAGAGGTCGTTGTAATACAAGGGCGAGCATTCCTTCTTGTCACTCAGTGACCCAAGTTTGATCCCGAACAATAACAAGTTTAATCTTGTTTTTAGAATTTTAGTCGGATTCCAAATTGAATTACTTTTTGTAACGGCGATGGATAAAATCTGGTATGTTAACAAATATTATATTTTTTGAAAGTCGTCGTTGTAGAGTTGTGAGTACTCCCACGAGTTTGATCCCCCGCAGCGACGATTTTGAAATTTCTTTTGAATTCGAAATTCGGGATTGGATTCCTTTTTCTCTCGTGTGTTAACAAATAACACATTTTTCAGAGGTCGATGTAATACAGTAGTGAGTATTCCCGCTTGTCACTCGAGAGACTTGAGTTTGAACCCTGACAATAATAAGCTTAATTTTCTTTTGAAAATTTGCACCGCATTTGAAATTGGATTGCTTGTTCCGAATCTTCGATTGATAAAATCTAAAGCGTTGACAATGGATCACCTTTTCTAAAGACGATTGGTAAAATCTGGAGCGTGAACAAATAGTTTCTTTTTTATGAGTTGTTTTAGTGATACAATGGAGAGTATTTCCCCTTGTCATTCGAGTTATTATGTTCTAGAGGTCGTTGTAATACAAGGGCGAGCATTCCTTTTTGTCACTCAGTGACCCAAGTTTGATCCCGAACAATAACAAGTTTAATCTTGTTTTTACAATTTCAGTCCGATTCAAAATTGAATTACTTTTTGTAACGACTATGGATAAAATCTGGTTTGTTCACAAATATTATATTTTTCGAAAGTCGTCGTTGTAGAGTTGTGAGTACTCCCACGAGTTTGATCCCCCGCAGCGACGACTGTTAATTTTCTTTTGAATTCGAAATTCGGTAGTGGTGAACCGGATGATTTGGGTTTGTTTTCCAACAACGAAATTCGGGATTGGATTCTTTTTTCTCTCGTGTGTTAACAAATAATATATTTTTCAGAGGTCGATGTAATACAGTAGTGAGTATTCCCGCTTGTCACTCGAGAGACCTGAGTTTGAACCCCGACAATAATAAGCTTAATTTTCTTTTGAAAATTATCACCGCATTTGAAATTTGATTACTTGTCCCGAATCTTCGATTGACAAAATCTAGAGCATTGACAATGGATCACTTTTTCTAAAGACGATGGGTAAAATCTAGAGCGTTAACAAATAATTTATTTTTTATGAGTCGTTTTAGTGATACAATGGAGAGTATTTCCGCTTGTCATTCGAGTTATTAGTTTCCAGAGGTCGTTGTAATACAAGGGCGAGCATTCCTGCTTGTCACTCAGTGACCAAAGTTTGATCCCGAACAATAACAAGTTTAATCTTGTTTTTACAATTTTAGTCGGATTCAAAATTGAATTACTTTTTGTAAAGGCGATGGATAAAATCTAGTTTGTTAACAAATATTATATTTTTCGAAAGTCGTCGTTGTAGAGCGGTGAGTACTCCCACGAGTTTGATCCCCCGTAGCGACGATTTTTAATTTTCTTTTGAATTCGAAATTCGGTAGTGGTGAACCGGATGATTTGGGTTTGTTTCCCAACAACGAAATTTGGGATTGGATTCCTTTTTCTCTAATATGTTAACAAATAATATATTTTTCAGAGGTCGATGTAATACAGTTGTGAGTATTCCCGCTTGTCACTCGAGAGACCGAAGTTTGAACCTCGAAAATAATAAGCCTAATTTTCTTTTGAAAATTTGCACCGCATTTGAAATTGGATTACTTGTCCCGAATCTTCGATTGATAAAATCTAGAGCGTTGACAATGGATCACCTTTTCTAAAGACGATTGGTAAAATCTGTAGCGTTAACAAATAATTTATTTTTTATGTATCGTTTTAGTGGTACAATGGGGAGTATTTCCGCTTGTCATTCGAGTTATTATGTTCAAGAGGTCGTTGTAATACAAGGGCGAGCATACCTGCTTGTCACTCAGTGACCCAAGTTTGATCCCGAACAATAACAAGTTTAATCTTGTTTTTACAATTTTAGTCGGATTCAAAATTGAATTATTTTTTGTAACGGCGATGGATAAAATCTGGTTTGTTAACAAATATTATATTTTTCGAAAGTCGTCGTTGTAGAGTGGTTAGTATTCCCACGAGTTTGATCCCCGCAACGACGATTTTTAATTTTCTTTTGAATTCGAAATTCGGTGGTGGTGAACTGGATGATTTGGGTTTGTTTCCCAACAACGAAATTTTGGATTGGATTCCTTTTTTTCTCGTGTGGTAACAAATAATATATTTTTCAGAGGTCGATGTAATAAAGTAGTGAGTATTGTTTTATTATTCGGTGAGAGGAAATTGGTGTTTGAATGAAAAATGCCTTAAAAAGGAGAGAGAGAATAATTGAATTATGACTGCATTCAAAATCAGGTTGTTATTTATTCGGAACAAATCCCATATTTAAAATATACTGTGCCACTCCCTACAAAATTTCCGTCTAAAATTTTGGTGATCCATTCGACGTGTTTTGTCAAATGGTCAAAAGGGAGATTTTCTGAAATCGTGTGAATAAGGAAAAACGGTATAACTCAAGTTTTATCTAACAATCTCCTCCTAAAACTTGTAGTATATCTACCTTACTATTTGAACTCCGATCATTGAGGATAGTTCTTCAAATTTCACCCACGTCAGGGACTTGGTGAAGATGTCTCCAAGTTGTTCCTCTGTTCGGATGTAATCAATTTTGATGAGCCCTCGATCTGCACATTCTCGAATGTAGTGGAATCTGATTTCTATGTGCTTGCTTCGTTCATGCAAAACTTGATTTTTGATTAGGGAGATCGTAGCTTTGTTGTCTACGTATAGCATTGGTGGATCACTTTCTCTCCCGATGAGTTCTTCCATTAGTCGCACAAGCCAGATCCCTTGTTTTGCTGCCATCGAAGCGGCGATGTATTCTGCTTCGCAGGAAGACAAAGCAACTACCTTCTGTTTTGTTGATTGCCAGCAGATTGTTCCGCCTGAGAGAAAGTAGATCATTCGGCTAGTGCTCTTACGATCATCAACGTCACTGGCCATGTCACTATCACTGTAGCCGACTAGCTTGAGTTTCTCCTTTCCGCTCCCTGCATAGTATCTTACACCCCAGCCTCTGGTTCCGGCTACATAGCGCTGGATGCGCTTGACAGCCACTAAATGTTCCTCCCTAGGTGCTTCCATAAACCGGCTCACATATCCAACAGAATAAGCAAGATCAGGACGAGAGTTTAGCAGATAGCGCAGACTCCCGACAATGCTGCGGTAATTGGTGGAGTCAACTGTCGTCGTAGTGCCGGCCTTCCTTAGTTGGAGTCGGGCCTCCATTGGCGTCCTTGCAGGATTACTGTCCACAAGTCCAGTTGTGTCCAGCAGCTTCTTTCCGTATGCACTTTGGCAGATGGAGATGCCGGTAGAATTCTATTGCACTTCGATGTCGAGATAGTAGCTGAGCACGCCGAGATCGCTCATCTCGAAGTTTTTCGACATCTCCTTCTTGAACCTTCCGAGGACTTCCATGTCACCTCCAGTGATTATGAGGTCGTCGACGTACACTCCCACGATTAGTCGCTTCTTGTCATGGCTGTGCGTGTACATGCCATGGTCAGAGGCGCAACGTTTGAATTTCAGTGACAGTAAGGTACTGTCGAGCTTCGCGTTCCAGGCTCGTGGAGCTTGTCGAAGCCCGTAGAGTGCCTTGTGCAGGCGCAATTCTTTATTGGGGTTGTTGTTGTCCAGGAAGCCAGGTGGTTGTCGGACATAAACAGTCTCCTTCAGCTCTCCGTTAAGGAAAGCAGACTTTACGTCCATATGGTGAACCTCTCAAGAGTAATGTGCTGCAATTGCCAGCAAGAAACGAACGGATTCTAACCTTGCCACTGGCGCAAATACCTCTTCGAAGTCCACTCCTTGCTTCTGGACGTAGCCCTTCGCCACCAGACGGGCCTTATGCTTCACAACTTCCCCTCTTTCGTTGCGCTTCAGTTTGAAGACCCATTTGAGCTCTATGGCTTGGTGTCCTGGCGGCATATCCTCCAGACTCCACGTCTGATTTTCGGTGATGGATGCCATCTCCTCCTGCATTGTCTTCAGACAGCACGGGTTCTTTTCTGCTTCGGCGAAGGTGTTCGGTTCATCTGCACTGATGGCATGTAGTTCGGCCACTTCTTCGAGCTCGCGCACTGCCAGTCCAGGTGGTTCACCTCCTCCTACTAGGTCGTCCATCCTCCGGTACCTGGCCTCCAGATCAGTATCGTGATCGGCATCCAGCGTCGAATCCGCAGTCCGTGGTGTTGCGAATTCCACTGGTTCATGGGTTGCACCTGCTGGCGGCGGTGACGGCTGCTGATGCTGGGCTCCTCCTTCTTCTGGCTCGGTGACGAGGTACTTCACCGTAAATTGATTTGGATTATGGTCTGCCTCGATCACGTCATTCCACTGCCAGAAGGTGCTTTCGTCGAAGACGACGTCGCGAGACACGTGAGCTCGCCCCCCTACAGGATCATATAGTCTGTACGCCTTGCTCCCGGGTTCATAGCCGATAAAAACGACCTTCAGCCCCCTAGGATCGAGCTTGGCGAGGTGGGGACGTGTTACCTTCATGTAAGCGACGCAGCCGAACACGCGAAAATGATGTACCGCTGGTTTTTTGTTGTACCAGGCCTCATATGGCGTCTTCCCGTCAAGGCTTCGGGTTGGTGACCGATTGAGGAGATAGACGGCCGTCATTACTGCCTCTTCCCAAAATCTCCCAGGCATCCCGGCCGTCACCAATAATGACCTTGCTGTCCCGACGATAGTCTGATTCCGGCGCTCCACCACTCCATTCTGTTGGGGGGAGTAGGGCGCCGTTAGGTGCCGTTGTATGCCGATTTCGTCACAGTACTTACCGAAACTTGTCGAGGTGAATTCTCCGCCTCGGTCTGTGCGCAGCACTCGCATCTTCTTCTCACATTCGGCCTCCGCTCGCGCTTTAATGCACTTAACCGCCTCTGCCGCCTCACTTTTTGCTTGCAGCAGGGTCAGGCACATGAAACGACTTTTGTCATCGACTAACAGGAGGAAGAGACTCTTACCGCCTGCGGTCGTCGGCTTGATGGGCCCGCAGATATCGCCGTGTACAAGCTCCAACGGCTCATCAGCTCGATAGGATGTTCGAGACGAAAAGGGTGTGCGCCTCTGTTTGCCGATGAGGCACCCGTCACACAGCTTGTTCACGCCTTTGATTGTTGGCAAACTGTGCACCAACTCCTCCTTCTGTAGTTTTTCTAGAGCAGAAAAGTTTAAATGCCCGTACCTTGCGTGCCACCTCCAAGATACCTCTTCAGTCTTGGCCGAGAGACTGATAGGTTGCTCTATCTCTAAGTCCAGGATGTAAAGACGGTTTGTCGTGCGCCTTGCCTGCGTGAGCAGCCGTCGTTGATTATCGCAAATTTTGAGTAGTCCGCGCTCGATGGAGATGAAGCAGCCTGTCTCATCGAGTTGACCCAGGCTCACAAGGTTAGCCTTGAGCCTCGGGATGAAATAGACGTCGGTCAGCTTGCGATGCTCGCCTCCCTTGCTGGTGAACAGGATGGTGCCGCGTCCTTCGATCTCGACGACGGAGCCGTCGCCAAATTTCACCGTCCCACGGATCCCCGAGTCGAGCTCGGAGAACGCAGATCTAGCCCCGGTCATATGGTTTGTTGCCCCTGTGTCTAGGATCCATCGCCGGTCCTTGTGTTGCTCGTCCCGCTAGCTGATCTGATCGAACACTCGCTCCTCCTCCAGTTGAATTGGCTCCCTAGCTAGTGCCACCTTTGCTACGCCCAGCTGGAGCTCTTTCTCGAGTTCAACATCGTCGTCGATTACCTCCATCTCCGTGGATTTGAAATCGACCATGGGGACACATGTAGTTACCATGAAGAGAGCTGACTCGTCCTCCTCGGATTGAGCCACATGGGCCTTTTCGGCCTTTTCCTTGTTCCTAAGCTTGCTCCAGCAATTCCTGCTTAGGTGTTCTCTCTTCCCACAGTTCGAGCAGATCGGCCTGCCATTGGTCGACTCCTTCTTTAGATTCCCATCTTTCCCGCGCATACGCCCGTGGGAGATCCATGGCTTCTTACCGTCTTTGCGGCTGGAGGAGGACCCATTGCTCTCGCCGGTGTTGTCACGGAGCTTTAGGCGTGCAAGCCATTCCTCCTCAGTGAGGAGTAGACGACCCTCCTTGTCGACAGCTGAAATGGTGTTTTTCTTCCGCTGCTCGACGTTACGCAGTCTTCCGATCACCTCTTCCACCGTTAGGTCATTTACGTCAACCAATGTCTCGATTGAAATCGCAACTTGCTCGAGGTGATCAGGGACGACCTGCAGCATCTTCTTCACGATTTCTGTCTCGCTGATGCTGCCACCGAGTGTGGTGATGCTATTGGCAAGCCCCGTGATCCGCATTGAAAAATCATCGACGGATTTGCCGGTCCATGAAGTGGATCTCCGAGAGCTTCTTTCGTAGCTGCTCGATGTTGGATTCCCGCACTCGCTGTACACCGACCCGACGGGATTTGATTCCCTCCCAGGCCGATTGCGCGGTGCGCTTGGTGGAGAGAGATGCCAGCATCTCTGGAGGCACACAGATCGTAATATGGCAGTTAACGCCAGTCGATCCTCAATCGTTTCTCCTTCATCTGGCTCGACAGCATGCCCATAACCCTTGTGCCTGTAGGTTGACGCGCGCATTAACAAGGTCCACTCGTTATAGTTGGACTTTGTCAATATAGGATACTGAACGACTGCAGTCGTTGTCAACCTGATCACTCGCCGATAACTTGACTGATGCTGCCACCGAGTGTGGTGATGCTATTGACAAGGTCCACTCGTTATAGTTGGACTTTGTCAATATAGGATACTGAACGACTGTAGTCGTTGTCTTCCTGATCACTCGCTCAACGATAACTTGACTGATGCTGCCACCGAGTGTGGTGATGCTATTGACAAGGTCCACTCGTTATAGTTGGACTTTGTCAATATAGGATACTGAACGACTGCAGTCGTTGTCTTCCTGATCACTCGCTCAACGATAACTTGACTGATGCTGCCACCGAGTGTGGTGATGCTATTGGCAAGCCCCATGATCCGCATTGAAAAATCATCGACGAATTTGCCGGTCCTTAAAGTGGATCTCCGAGAGCTCCTTTCGTAGCTGCTCGATGTTGGATTCCCGCACTCGCTGTACACCGCGACCCGACGGGATTTGATCCCTCCCAGGCAGATTGCGCGGTGCGCTTGGTGGAGAGAGATGCCAGCATCTCTGGGGGCACACAGATGAGCGTAATATGGTGGCGAACGCCAGCCGATCCTCAATCGTTTCTCCTTCCTCTGGCTCGACAGCATATGCCCATAACACTTGTGCCTGTAGGTTGACGCACATCAACAAGGTCCACTCGTTATAGTTGTCAATAAGGTCCACTCCCAGGCCGATTGCGCGGTGCGCTTGGTGGAGAGAGATGCCAGCATCTCTGTGCCCTGGGGGCACAGAGATCGTAATATGGCGGCGAACGCCAGCCGATCCTCAACGATAACTTGACGCCCGCCATCATGGCGACGGCGTGGAGGAGTGCGTGAGCCTGCCCGAGATGGGCCCCAGATGTGTGTGTTTTTACACTTTGCATTTTCTTCTACTCGAACCTGAGACCTGTAAAATGTTAGGTCAAAGCCCTAAACACTTGAGCTATTCAACTTGTTTGTTGATAGGTTGGCTCCTCTGCAATGATATACACCGATCTTCAACCGTTATTTATTCTGAACAAATCTCCTATTTAAAATATAAATTATTCTAAATATGGCGGTAGAGTGGCCTCCCTACAAACTTTCCTCTAAAATTTTGCTGATCCATTCAACGTGTTTTGTCAAATGGTCAAACGGAGATTTTCTGAAATCGTGTGAATAAGAAAAAACGGTAAAAACTCAGGTTTTATCTAACAAGTATTCCCGCTTGTCACTCGAGAGACCTGAGTTTGAACCCCGACACTAATAAGCTTAATTTTCTTTTGTAAATTTGCACGGCATTTGAAATTGGATTACTTGTTCCGAATCTTCGATTGATAAATTCTAGAGCGTTGACAATGGATCACTTTTTCTAAACATGATTGGTAAATCTGGAGCGTTAACAAATAATTTATTTTTTATGAGTCGTTTTAGTGGTACAATGGGGAGTATTTCCGCTTGTCATTCGAGTTATTATGTTCCAGAGGTCGTTGTAATACAAGGGCGAGCATTCCTGCTTGTCACTCAGTGACCCAAGTTTGATCCCGAACAATAACAAGTTTAATCTTGTTTTTACAATTTTAGTCGGATTCAAAATTGAATTACTTTTTGTAACGGCGATGGATAAAATCTGGTTTGTTAACAAATATTATATTTTTCGAAAGTCGTCGTTGTAGAGTGGTGAGTACTCCCACGAGTTTGATCCCCCGCAGCGACGATTTTTAATTTTCTTTTGAATTCGAAATTCGGTAGTGGTGAACCGGATGATTTGGGTTTGTTTCCCAACAACGAAATTCGGGATTGGATTCCTTTTTCTCTCGTGTGTTAACAAATAATATATTTTTCAGAGGTCGATGTAATACAGTAGTGAGTATTCCCGCTTGTCACTCGAGAGACCTGAGTTTGAACCCCGACAATAATAAGCTTAATTTTCTTTTGAAAATTTGCACGGCATTTGAAATTGGATTACTTGTTCCGAATCTTCGATTGATAAATTCTAGAGCGTTGACAATGGATCACTTTTTCTAAACATGATTGGTAAAATCTGGAGCGTTAACAAATAATTTATTTTTTATGAGTCGTTTTAGTGGTACAATGGGGAGTATTTCCGCTTCTCATTCGAGTTATTATGTTCCAGAGGTCGTTGTAATACAAGGGCGAGAATTCCTGCTTGTCACTCAGTGACCCAAGTTTGAAACCAAACAATAACAAGTTTAATCTTGTTTTTACAATTTTAGTCGGATTCAAAATTGAATTACTTTTTGTAACG
>NW_019272395.1:10000-11515 GCF_002738345.1 Cucurbita maxima | reverse complement strand
GGCGATTGATAAAACCTGGTGTGTTGACAAATATTATATTTTTCGAAAGTCGTCGTTGTAGAGTGGTGAGTACTCCCACGAGTTTGATCCCCCGCAGCGACGACTTTTAATTTTCTTTTGAATTCTAAATTTGGTAGTGGTGAACCGGATGGTTTGGGTTTGTTTCCCAACATTGAAATTCGGGATTGGATTCCTTTTTCTCTCGTGTGTTAACAAATAATATATTTTTCAGAGGTTGATGTAATACAGTAGTGAGTATTCCCGCTTGTCACTTGAGAGACCGACAATAATAAGCTTAATTTTCTTTTGAAAATTTGCACGGCATTTGAAATTGAATTACTTGTTTCGAATCTTCGATTGATAAAATCTAGAGAGTTTACAATGGATCACTTTTTCTAAAGACGATTGGTAAAATCTTGATCGTTAACAAATAATTTATTTATTATGAGTTTAGTATAGTGGTCAGTATTTCTGCCTATCACGTAGCTTAGGTGACCCAGGTTCCATCCTCGAAAACGACTATTATTTTAGTTTGTTTCTTTCCGTAGTTTTAACGAAACTCCAAATTGGACACAGGTGAACCTGTCATGCCGGTAATTTAGACAGAGGTGAGTATTTCCGCTTGTCACTAGAGTTATTATGTTCGAGAGGTCATTGTAATACAAGGGCGGACATTCCTACTTGTAACTCGAGTGACCAGAGTTTGATCCCGAACAATAACATGTTTAATCTTGTTTTGACAATTTTAGTAAGATTTAGTATTGGATTACTTTTTGTAAAAGCGATTGATAAAATCTGATGTGTTAACAAATATTATATTTTTCGAAAGTCGTCATTGTAGAGTGGTGAGTATTCCCGCAAGTTTGATCCCCCGCAGCGACAATTTTTAATTTTCTTTTGAATTCGAAATTCGGTAGCGGTGAACTGCATGATTCGGGTTTGTTCCCGCTTGTCACTCGAGAAACCTGAGTTTGAACCCCGATAATAATAAGTGAATTTTCTTTTGATAATTTCACCGGATTAGTAATTGAATTACTTGTTCCGAATCTTCGATTGATAAAATCTAGATCGTTGACAATGGATCGCTTTTTCTAAATGCGATTGGTAAAATCTGGAGCGTTAACAAATAATTTATTTTTTATGAGTTGTTGTAGTACAGTGGTGAGTATTCCTGTCTCTTATGTAGGAGACCTGGGTTCGATCCTAGAAAATTTGTATTTTAGTTTGTTTTCTTTCTGTAGTTTTAATGAAACTCAAAATTGGACCGAGGTGAACCTGTCATGCCGATAATTTGGTTTGAAAAGAAAGTCATATAGTGGTGAGTATTTCCGCTAGTCACTTAAGTGACCAAATAACAAGTTTAATCATGTTTTGACAATTTTAGTAGGATTCAAAATTGGATTACTTTTTGTAACGATAAAACCTGGTGTGTTGACAAATATTATATTTTTCGAACGTTGTTGTAGAGTGGAGAGTACTCCAGCGAGTTTAATCTCCCGCATAGACTATTTTAAT
>NW_019272395.1:2500-5000 GCF_002738345.1 Cucurbita maxima | reverse complement strand
TAGAACGGAAAAATCCATTAGATAATGAACTATTGGTTCTAAGCCATCTCTGGTGATGAATCAACAATCCGAAGTGCTTTTCTTGCATATTCTTGATAAACCAGCGTTTATATATACATATAGGAAGATCTGTTTGGGAAGTAAGCAGCCCCTTTGACATCTCTTCGTCTGCAAAGAATTCTCGATGCGAAAACACAGAGACAAAAGGCTGATCTTTGAATAGGAAAAAGAGTGGATCTGCAGGATCCCAAATGAATTGGCTTATTCGAAAAAAGTCTTGTTCGTTGGAAGATCTATCTCGTGTCTGGTACTGCACGGTTCCACTCTGCAAGAACTCCGAATCATTCTCTTCATCAGAAATGATCCGCTTGCCCCGAAATGACCTAGCCCAATAGGGAAATCCCAATTCATTGGGCCTTTCGATACAATCAAATAGAAAGCCCCAAGGGCGCCATATTCTAGGAGCCCAAACTATGTGATTGAATAAATCCTCCTCTATCTGTTGCGGGTCGAGGACTCCTTCTCCTTCCCCTTCTTCAAACTCCGATTCGTATTGTTCATAGAGAAATCTCTGATCAACGATAGAACAAGATCCATTTTGTATCATATCTAAGGGATTCCTGGGTTCGGGCCGAAGAAGCAATGTCACTCGATCATTATCAAATCGACTGCAATCTTTTTCTGTCCGTGAGGATCCCAATCCCAACAGAGCGCCTTCTACTTCTAATAGGCCATGAACTAGATCAGAATCATTCTCAACGAGTCCATAAGAAGTGATCCCATTTTTTTCATCGGGTCCGGATAGAGACCAAAGGTCTTGAACGACCGATCCGGCAGAACAACTCAAAAGATAAAGAAGTATCGTTAATTTCTTCATGCTCGTTCCAAGTTCGAAGTACCATTTGTACAAATAAGAACCCCCTTTGTTACATGATTTCTTCTTCATATAGATAGATATAGGATCTATGGAGCAATTACTTAGAAGTACATTTTGTGCAACAGCCCTTCCTATCTGATAGAAAAGGATCCCATGATCCTGAACCGATCTTACCTGGGATCGCAAATCCCAAGTTTGTCTATGAAGAGCAGATCTAATTATATTAGTGTCTATAATTGATTTCTTCTGCATAATACTAATCGATAGGGCCTCATTGGTAAGTGCTACAAGATCTCGTACATTGGAACCCATGGTTATGGAACCGAATCCATTAGTATGGAACATTTTCTTTTCCAAGTGAAATCCCCTAGTATATGAAAGAGTGAAAAAGTGCTTTCGTTGTTGTGGAATAAGAAGCCTTCGTATTTTAATGCATGTATTTAATTTATTCGGAGCTATTAGAGCGGGATCCACTTTTTGGGGAATATGGGTCGAAGCAATAACAAGAATATTTCTAGTGGAACATCTTTCACAATCCCTGGAGAGATAGTTCACTAATAGACCAAGGGATAAGTAATTCGACGCATTCACATCCAGATCATGAATGTTTGGAATCCATATTATGCAAGGAGACATTGCTTTTGCTAATTCGAATTGAAGGGTGATATAAAATCGGTCTATTTCCGGCATCATATCCATAGTTAGCGGCGCATTCATCATAGTTAGAAGCTCCAGCTCCGTATCAAGGTCACGGTCGATATCGTCACTATCATCAATATCGCCACTATCATCAATATCGCCACTATCATCAATATCGCCACTATCATCAATATCGCCACTATCATCAATATCGTCACTATCATCCATATCGTCACTATCATCAATAAGAAAACCCTTAGGGTTGTTATCCGGGAACTTGTTCAGAAATACTGTAATGAAAGGAAGATAGGAGTTTGTCGCTAGGTATTTGACCAAATAGGATCGTCCAGTTCCTATAGAACCTATCACTAAAATACCCCTACGGGGGGATAGGGCTAAGCGGAGCGAAAAGGGTTTTCCATGAGATGGGAAATTCAAACTATTAGCCCCACACGAGGTTTGTGAATAAGTGATTGTCTGATAATGAGCAAGGAATGTCCGTCTTTCTGCTAAACAGGATGTATTGAACTCATAATTCATTAGATACTTTTTATGAATGTCAACTAAGTATCGTAAGTAAATTACTCCCGGTTGTTCAATCATTTGATAACCAGAGTCATTCTTTGATAAATGATCACTATGAGTCAGACTCAATAGAATTTGATCAATCCTTTTTTCTGTCGTTAAGGTGGAGAACTGAACCAAGAATTCTCTTTCTTTATCATCAATCGAATCACTGTTCGAGACCCAGGATTCTATTTTATCATCAATCCAATCACCGTTCCCATTTTTTATTTTTCTTATCAATGAATATATCTCTTTACTTGTATGACTTAGATGTCTCGTATTTCTCGAAAAAGCGATTCGATTGATGGGATTGAGATTGATATTCCAATCTTTCTTCTTCGAACGTATTGATTTGACCCCATAAGCGGGACCGCCACCCCATAGCATGTTGCCACCAGAAGCAGAACCCCATATTTC
>NW_019272394.1:33806-38545 GCF_002738345.1 Cucurbita maxima | reverse complement strand
GTACGTGCGAAAAAAAAACCTAGTCACTTTCGACGATTTTCGAAAGTTTTGTGAGGAATGATTACGCTTGATGATTTAGAATATAGTTTCGAAGAAACGGAGTGCATAAAAGAGTAAAAGAGTTCTTGAAATCGAACCCTACTTCGGAAACCCAAATCTGGGACGTTTGAATTACGAGCCAAAAAACACCTAGTCACCTTCAACAATTTTCGAAGGTTTTGTGAGAAATGATTAGGCTTGATGATTTAGAATATAGTTTAGAAGAAACGGAGTGCATAAAACAGTAAAAGAGTTCTTCAAATCGAACCCTACTTCGGAAACCCAAATCTGGGGCGTTTGAAGTACGTGCCAAATAAAACCTAGTCACTTTCGACGATTTTCGAAAGTTTTGTGAGGAATGATTAGGCTAGATGATTTAGAATATAGTTTCGAAGAAACGGAGTGCATAAAACAGTAAAAGAGTTCTTCAAATCGAAGATGATTTAGAATATAGTTTCGAAGAAACGGAGTGCATAAAACAGTAAAAGAGTTCTTCAAATCGAACCTTACTTCGGAAACACAAATCTGGGGCGTTTGAAGTACGTGCCAAAAAAACACCTAGTCCCTTTCGACGTTTTCGAAAGTTTTNGACGATTTTCGAAAGTTTTGTGAGGAATGATTAGGCTTGATGATTTAGAATATAGTTTCGAAGAAACGGAGTGCATAAAACAGTAAAAGAGTTCTTCAAATCGAACCCTACTTCGGAAACACAAATAGGAGACGTTTGAACTACATGCGAAAAAAACCGAGTCACTTTCGACGATTTTCGAAAGTTTTGTGAGGAATGATTAGGCTTGATGATTTAGAATAAAATTTCAAAGAAATGGAGTGCATAAGACAGTAAAAGAGTTCTTCAAATCGAACCCTACTTCGGAAACCAAAATCTTGGACGTATAAAGTATGTGCCAAAAAACACCTAGTTACTTTTGACGATTTTCGAAAGTTTTGTTAGGAATGATTAGGCTTTATGATTTAGAATATAGTTTCGAAGAAACGTAGTGCATAAAACAGCAAAAGAGTTCTTTAAATCGAACCCTACTTCGGAAACTGAAATTTAAGACGTTTGAAGTACGTGATAAAAAAAACCGAGTCACTTTCGACGATTTTCAAAAGTTTTTTGAGGAATGATTAGGCTTGATGATTTAGAATATAGTTTCGAAGAAACGGAGTGCATAAAACAGTAAAAGAGTTCTTCAAATCGAACCCTACTTCGGAAACCCAAATCTGGGACGTTTGAAATACGAGCCAAAAAACACCTAGTCACCTTCGACGATTTTCGAAAGTTTTGTGAGGAATGATTAGGCTTGATGATTTAGAATATAGTTTCGACGAAACGGAGTGCATAAAAAAGTTAAAGAGTTCTTCAAATCGAACCCTCCTTCGGAAACCCAAATCTGGGACGTTTGAAATACGAGCCAAAAAACACCTAGTCACCTTCGACGATTTTCGAAAGTTTTGTGAGGAATGATTAGGCTTGATGATTTAGAATATAGTTTCGAAGAAACGGAGTGCATAAAACAGTAAAAGAGTTCTTCAAATCGAACCCTACTTCGGAAACCCAAATCTGGGGCGTTTGAAGTACGTGCCAAAAAAAACCTACTCACTTTCGACGATTGTCGAAAGTTTTGTGAGGAATGATTAGGCTTGATGATTTAGAATATAGTTTCAAAGAAACGGAGTACATAAAACAGATAAAGAGTTCTTCAAATCGAACCCTCNAAGAAACGGAGTGCATAAAACAGTAAAAGAGTTCTTCAAATCGAACCCTACTTCGGAAACCCAAATCTGGGGCGTTTGAAGTACGTGCCAAAAAAAACCTACTCACTTTCGACGATTGTCGAAAGTTCTGTGAGGAATGATTAGGCTTGATGATTTAGAATATAGTTTCAAAGAAACGGAGTACATAAAACAGATAAAGAGTTCTTCAAATCGAACCCTCCTTCGGAAACCCAAATCTGGGACGTTTGAAGTACATGCGAAAAAAACCGAGTCACTTTCGACGATTTTTGAAAGTTTTGTGAGGAATGATTAGGCTTGATGATTTAGAATAAAATTTCAAAGAAATGGAGTGCATAAAACAGTAAAAGAGTTCTTCAAATCGAACCCTACTTCGGAAACCCAAATCTTGGACGTTTGAAGTACGTGCCAAAAAACACCTAGTCACTTTTGACGATTTTCGAAAGTTTTATGAGGAATGATTAGGCTTGATGATTTAGAATATAGTTTCGACGAAACGGAGTGCATAAAACAGTAAAAGAGTTCTTGAAATCGAACCCTACTTCGGAAACCCAAATTTGGGACGTTTGAAGTACGTGNGGAGTGCATAAAACATTAAAAGAGTTCTTCGAATCGAACCTTACTTCGGAAACCCAAATCTGGGACGTTTGAAGTACGTGCGAAAAAAAAACCTAGTCACTTTCGACGATTTTCGAAAGTTTTGTGAGGCATGATTAGGCTTGATGATTTAGAATATAGTTTCAAAGAAACGGAGTGCATAAAACAGCAAAAGAGTTCTTTAAATCGAACNCTGGGACGTTTGAAGTACGTGCGAAAAAAAAACCTAGTCACTTTCGACGATTTTCGAAAGTTTTGTGAGGAATGATTACGCTTGATGATTTAGAATATAGTTTCGAAGAAACGGAGTGCATAAAACAGCAAAAGAGTTCTTTAAATCGAACCCTACTTCGGAAACACAAATCTGGGACGTTTGAAGTACGTGCCAAAAAACAGCTAGTCACTTTTGACGATTTTCGAAAGTTTAGTGAGGAATGATTAGGTTTGATGATTTAGAATATAGTTTCTAAGAAATGGAGTACATAAAACAGTAAAAGAGTTCTTGAAATCGAACCCTACTTCGGAAACCCAAATCTGGGACGTTCGAAGTACGTGCCAAAAAAACCTAGTCACTTTCGATGATTTTCGAAAGTTTTGTGAGGTATGATTAGTCTTGATGATTTAGAATAGAGTTTCGACGAAACGGAGTGCATAAAAAAGTTAAAGAGTTCTTCAAATCGAACCCTCCTTCGGAAACCCAAATCTGGGACATTTGAAGTACGTGACAAAAAAACCAAGTCACTTTCGACGATTTTCGAAAGTTTTGTGAGGAATGATTAGGCTTGATGATTTAGAATATAGTTTCGAAGAAACGGAGTGCATAAAACAGTAAAAGAGTTCTTCAAATCGAACCCTACTTCGGAAACCCAAATCTGGGACGTTTGAAGTACATGCGAAAAAAACCGAGTCACTTTCGACGATTTTCGAAAGTTTTGTGAGGAATGATTAGGCTTCATGATTTAGAATAAAATTTCAAAGAAATGGAGTGCATAAAACAGTAAAAGAGTTCTTCAAATCGAACCCTACTTCGGAAACCCAAATCTTGGACGTTTAAAGTACGTGCCAAAAAACACCTAGTCACTTTTGACGATTTTCGAATGTTTTGTAAGGAATGATTAGGCTTGATGATTTAGATATAGTTTCTAAGAAACAGAGTGCATAAAACACTAAAAGAGTTCTTCAAATCGAACCCTACTTCGGAAACCCAAATCTGGGACGTTTGAAGTACGTGCCAAAAAAAACCTAGTCACTTTCGACGATTTTCGAAAGTTTTATGAGGTATGATTAGGCTTGATGATTTAGAATAGGATTTCGAAGAAACGGAGTGCATAAAACAGCAAAAGAGTTCTTTAAATCGAACCCTACTTCGGAAACCCAAATCTGGGACGTTTGAAGTACGTGCCAAAAAAACCTAGTCACTTTCGACGATTTTCGAAAGTTTTATGAGGTATGATTAGGCTTGATGATTTAGAATATAGTTTCAAAGAAACGGAGTGCATAAAACAGCAAAAGAGTTCTTTAAATCGAACCCTACTTCGGAAACACAAATCTGGGACGTTTGAAGTACGTGCCAAAAAACAGCTAGTCACTTTTGACGATTTTCGAAAGATTAGTGAGGAATGATTAGGTTTGATGATTTAGAATATAGTTTCTAAGAAATGGAGTGCATAAAACAGTAAAAGAGTTCTTGAAATCGAACCCTACTTCGGAAACCCAAATCTGGGACGTATGAAGTACGTGCCAAAAAAACCTAGTCACTTTCGACGATTTTCGAAAGTTTTGTGAGGCATGATTAGGCTTGATGATTTAGAATATAGTTTCGACGAAACGGAGTGCATAAAAAAGTTAAAGAGTTCTTCAAATCGAACCCTCCTTCGGAAACCCAAATCTGGGACGTATGAAGTACGTGCCAAAAAAACCTAGTCACTTTCGATGATTTTCGAAAGTTTTGTGAGGCATGATTAGGCTTGATGATTTAGAATATAGTTTCGACGAAACGGAGTGCATAAAAAAGTTAAAGAGTTCTTCAAATCGAACCCTCCTTCGGAAACCCAAATCTGGGACATTTGAAGTACGTGACAAAAAAACCAAGTCACTTTCGACGATTTTCGAAACTTTTGTGAGGAATGATTAGGCTTGATGATTTAGAATATAGTTTCGAAGAAACGGAGTGCATAAAACAGCAAAAGAGTTCTTCAAATCGAACCCTACTTCGGAAACCCAAATCTTGGACGTTTGAAGTACGTGCCAAAAGTAAAAGAGTTCTTGAAATCGAACCCTACTTCGGAAACCCAAATCTGGGACGTTTGAAGTACTTGATAAAAGATCCGAGTCACCTTCGACGATTTTGGAAGTTTTGTGAAGAA
>NW_019272394.1:28063-29426 GCF_002738345.1 Cucurbita maxima | reverse complement strand
GCATAAAACAGCAAAAGAGTTCTTTAAATCGAACCCTACTTCGGAAACACAAATCTGGGACGTTTGAAGTACGTGCCAAAAAACAGCTAGTCACTTTTGACGATTTTCGAAAGTTTAGTGAGGAATGATTAGGTTTGATGATTTAGAATATAGTTTCTAAGAAATGGAGTGCATAAAACAGTAAAAGAGTTCTTGAAATCGAACCCTACTTCGGAAACCCAAATCTGGGACGTTTGAAGTACTTGATAAAAGATCCGAGTCACCTTCGACGATTTTGGAAGTTTTGTGTGGAATGATTAGGCTTGGTGATTTAGAATATAGTTTCGAAGAAACGGAATGCATAAAACATTAAAAGAGTTCTTCGAATCGAACCTTACTTCGGAAACCCAAATCTTGGACGTTTGAAGTACGTGCCAAAAAAATCCTAGTCACTTTCGACGATTTTTGAACGTTTTGTGAGGAATGATTAGGCTTGATGATTTAGAATATAGTTTCGAAGAAACGGAGTGCATAAAACAGTAAAAGAGTTCTTCAAATCGAACCCTACTTCGGAAACCCAAATCTGGGGAGTTTGAAGTACGTGCCAAATAAAACCTAGTCACTTTCGGCGATTTTCGAAAGTTTTTTGAGGAATGATTAGGCTTGATGATTTAGAATATAGTTTCAAAGAAACGGAGTGCATAAAACAGTTAAAGAGTTCTTCAAATCGAACCCTCCTTCGGAAACCCAAATCTGGGACGTTTGAAGTACATGCGAAAAAAACCGAGTCACGTTCGACGATTTTCGAAAGTTTTGTGAGGAATGATTAGGCTTCATGATTTAGAATAAAATTTCAAAGAAATGGAGTGCATAAAACAGTAAAAGAGTTCTTCAAATCGAACCCTACTTCGGAAACCCAAATCTTGGACGTTTGAAGTACGTGCCAAAAAACACCTAGTCACTTTTGACGATTTTCGAATGTTTTGTAAGGAATGATTAGGCTTGATGATTTAGATATAGTTTCTAAGAAACAAGGTGCATAAAACAGCAAAAGAGTTCTTCAAATCGAACCCTACTTCGGAAACCCAAATCTGGGACGTTTGAAGTACGTGCCAAAAAAAACCTAGTCACTTTCGACGATTTTCGAAAGTTTTATGAGGTATGATTAGGCTTGATGATTTAGAATATAGTTTCGAAGAAACGGAGTGCATAAAGTAGTAAAAGAGTTCTTCAAATCGAACCCTCCTTCGGAAACCAAAATCTGGGACGTATGAAGTACGTGCCAAAAAAACCTAGTCACTTTCGACGATTTTCGAAAGTTTTGTGAGGCATGATTAGGCTTGATGATTTAGAATATAGTTTCAAAGAAACGGAGTGCATAAAA
>NW_019272394.1:15269-26641 GCF_002738345.1 Cucurbita maxima | reverse complement strand
ACGAAACGGAGTGCATAAAACAGTAAAAGAGTTCTTGAAATCGAACCCTACTTCGAAAACCCAAATCTGGGGCGTTTGAAGTACGTGCCAAATAAAACCTACTCACTTTCGACGATTGTCGAAAGTTTTGTGAGGAATGATTAGGCTTGATGATTTAGAATATACCTACTCACTTTCGACGATTGTCGAAAGTTTTGTGAGGAATGATTAGGCTTGATGATTTAGAATATAGTTTCAAAGAAACGGAGTACATAAAACATTTTGTGAGGAATGATTAGGCTTGATGATTTAGAATATAGTTTCAAAGAAACGGAGTACATAAAACAGATAAAGAGTTCTTCAAATCGAACCCTCCTTCGGAAACCCAAATCTGGGACGTTTGAAGTACATGCGAAAAAAACCGAGTCACTTTCTTCGATTTTTGAAAGTTTTGTGAGGAATGATTAGGCTTGATCATGCGAAAAAAACCGAGTCACTTTCTTCGATTTTTGAAAGTTTTGTGAGGAATGATTAGGCTTGATGATTTAGAATAAAATTTCAAAGAAATGGAGTGCATAAAACAGTAAAAGAGTTCTTCAAATCGAACCCTACTTCGGAAACCCAAATCTTGGACGTTTGAAGTACGTGCCAAAAAACACCTAGTCACTTTTGACGATTTTCGAAAGTTTTGTAAGAAATGATTAGGCTTGATGATTTAGAATATAGTTTCTAAGAAACAGAGTGCATAAAACAGTAAAAGAGTTCTTCAAATCGAACCCTACTTCGGAAACCCAAATCTGGGACGTTTGAAGTACGTGCCAAAAAACACCTAGTCACTTTTGACGATTTTCGAAAGTTTAGTGAGGAATGATTAGGTTTGATGATTTAGAATATAGTTTCTAAGAAACAGAGTGCATAAAACAGCAAAAGAGTTCTTCAAATCGAACCCTCCTTCGGAAACCCAAATCTGGGACGTATGAAGTACGTGCAAAAAAAACCTAGTCACTTTCGACGATTTTCGAAAGTTTTATGAGGTATGATTAGGCTTGATGATTTAGAATATAGTTTCAAAGAAACGGAGTGCATAAAACAGCAAAAGAGTTCTTTAAATCGAACCCTACTTCGGAAACACAAATCTGGGACGTTTGAAGTACGTGCCAAAAAAATGCTAGTCACTTTTGACGATTTTCGAAAGTTTAGTGAGGAATGATTAGGTTTGATGATTTAGAATATAGTTTCTAAGAAATGGAGTGCATAAAACAGTAAAAGAGTTCTTGAAATCGAACCCTACTTCNTTGTGAGGAATGATTAGGCTTCATGATTTAGAATAAAATTTCAAAGAAATGGAGTGCATAAAACAGTAAAAGAGTTCTTCAAATCGAACCCTACTTCGGAAACCCAAATCTGGGACGTTTGAAGTACTTGATAAAAGATCCGAGTCACCTTCGACGATTTTGGAAGTTTTGTGAGGAATGATTAGGCTTGGTGATTTAGAATATAGTNTCGAATCGAACCTTACTTCGGAAACCCAAATCTGGGACGTTTGAAGTACGTGCGAAAAAAAAAACCTAGTCACTTTCGACGATTTTCGAAAGTTTTGTGAGGAATGATTAGGCTTGATGATTTAGAATAAAATTTCAAAGAAATGGAGTGCATAAAACAGTAAAAGAGTTCTTCAAATCGAACCGTACTTCGGAAACCCAAATCTTGGACGTTTGAAGTACGTGCCAAAAAACACCTAGTCACTTTTGACGATTTTCGAAAGTTTTGTAAGGAATGATTAGGCTTGATGATTTAGAATATAGTTTCTAAGAAACAGAGTGCATAAAACAGTAAAAGAGTTCTTCAAATCGAACCCTACTTCGGAAACCCAAATCTGGGACGTTTGTAGTACGTGCCAAAAAAAACCTAGTCACTTTCGATGATTTTCGAAAGTTTTATGAGGTATGATTAGGCTTGATGATTTAGAATATAGTTTCGAAGAAACGGAGTGCATAAAGTAGTAAAAGAGTTCTTNTTCGGAAACCCAAATCTGGGACGTTTGAAGTACGTGCCAAAAAAAACCTAGTCACTTTCGATGATTTTCGAAAGTTTTATGAGGTATGATTAGGCTTGATGATTTAGAATATAGTTTCGAAGAAACGAAGTGCATAAAGTAGTAAAAGAGTTCTTCAAATCGAACCCTCCTTCGGAAACCCATATCTGGGACGTATGAAGTACGTGCCAAAAAAACCTAGTCACTTTCGACGATTTTCGAAAGTTTTGTGAGGCATGATTAGGCTTGATGATTTAGAATATAGTTTCAAAGAAACGGAGTGCATAAAACAGCAAAAGAGTTCTTTAAATCGAACCCTACTTCGGAAACACAAATCTGGGACGTTTGAAGTACGTGCCAAAAAACACCTAGTCACTTTTGACGATTTTCGAAAGTTTAGTGAGGAATGATTAGGTTTGATGATTTAGAATATAGTTTCTAAGAAATGGAGTGCATAAAACAGTAAAAGAGTTCTTGAAATCGAACCCTACTTTGGAAACCCGAATCTGAGACGTTTGAAGTACTTGATAAAAGTTCCGAGTCACCTTCGACGATTTTGGAAGTTTTGTGAGGAATGATTAGGCTTGGTGATTTAGAATATAGTTTCGAAGAAACGGAGTGCATAAAACATTAAAAGAGTTCTTCGAATCGAACCTTACTTCGGAAACCCAAATCTGGGACGTTTGAAGTACGTGCGAAAAAAAAACCTAGTCACTTTCAACGATTTTCGAAAGTTTTGTGAGGAATGATTAGGCTTGATGATTTAGAATATAGTTTCGACGAAACGGAGTGCATAAAACAGTAAAAGAGTTCTTGAAATCGAACCCTACTTCGGAAACCCAAATTTTGGACGTTTGAAGTACGTGCTAAAAAAACATAGTCACCTTCGACCATTTTGGAAGTTTTGTGAGGAATGATTGGCTTAATGATTTAGAATATAGTTTCGAAGAAACGGAGTGCATAAAACATTAAAAGAGTTCTTCGAATCGAACCTTACTTCGGAAACCCAAATCTGGGACGTTTGAAGTACGTGCGAAAAAAAAACCTAGTCACTTTCGACGATTTTCGAAAGTTTTGTGAGGAATGATTACGCTTGATGATTTAGAATATAGTTTCGAAGAAACGGAGTGCATAAAAGAGTAAAAGAGTTCTTCAAATCGAACCCTACTTCGGAAACCCAAATCTGGGACGTTTGAAATACGAGCCAAAAAACACCTAGTCACCTTCAACAATTTTCGAAAGTTTTGTGAGAAATGATTAGGCTTGATGATTTAGAATATAGTTTAGAAGAAACGGTGTGCATAAAACAGTAAAAGAGTTCTTCAAATCGAACCCTACTTCGGAAACCCAAATCTGGGGCGTTTGAAGTACGTGCCAAATAAAACCTAGTCACTTTCGACGATTTTCGAAAGTTTTGTGAGGAATGATTAGGCTTGATGATTTAGAATATAGTTTCGAAGAAACGGAGTGCATAAAACAGTAAAAGAGTTCTTCAAATCGAACCCTACTTCGGAAACACAAATCTGGGACGTTTGAACTACATGCGAAAAAAACCGAGTCACTTTCGACGATTTTCGAAAGTTTTGTGAGGAATGATTAGGCTTGATGATTTAGAATAAAAGTTCAAAGAAATGGAGTGCATAAGACAGTAAAAGAGTTCTTCAAATCGNGAATAAAATTTCAAAGAAATGGAGTGCATAAGACAGTAAAAGAGTTCTTCAAATCGAACCCTACTTCGGAAACCCAAATCTTGGACGTTTGAAGTACGTGCCAAAAAACACCTAGTTACTTTTGACGATTTTCGAAAGTTTTGTGAGGAATGATTACGCTTTATGATTTAGAATATAGTTTCGAAGAAACGGAGTGCATAAAACAGCAAAAGAGTTCTTTAAATCGAACCCTACTTCGGAAACTGAAATTTAAGACGTTTGAAGTACGTGATAAAAAAAACCGAGTCACTTTCGACGATTTTCAAAAGTTTTTTGAGGAATGATTAGGCTTGATGATTTAGAATATAGTTTCAAAGAAACGGAGTGCATAAAACAGTAAAAGAGTTCTTCAAATCGAACCCTACTTCGGAAACCCAAATCTGGGACGTTCGAAGTACGTGCCAAAAAAACCTAGTCACTTTCGATGATTTTCGAAAGTTTTGTGAGGTATGATTAGTCTTGATGATTTAGAATATAGTTTCGACGAAACGGAGTGCATAAAAAAGTTAAAGAGTTCTTCAAATCGAACTCTCCTTCGGAAACCCAAATCTGGGACATTTGAAGTACGTGCCAAAAAAACCTAGTCACTTTCGACGATTTTCGAAAGTTTTGTGAGGAATGATTAGGCTTGATGATTTAGAATATAGTTTCGAAGAAACGGAGTGCATAAAACAGTAAAAGAGTTCTTCAAATCGAACCGTACTTCGGAAACCCAAATCTTGGACGTTTGAAGTACGTGCAAAAAAACACCTAGTCACTTTTGACGATTTTCGAAAGTTTTGTAAGGAATGATTAGGCTTGATGATTTAGAATATAGTTTCTAAGAAACAGAGTGCATAAAACAGTAAAAGAGTTCTTCAAATCGAACCCTACTTCGGAAACCCAAATCTGGGACGTTTGAAGTACGTGCCAAAAAAACCTAGTCACTTTCGACGATTTTCGAAAGTTTTGTGAGGCATGATTAGGCTTGATGATTTAGAATATAGTTTCAAAGAAACGGAGTGCATAAAACAGCAAAAGAGTTCTTTAAATCGAACCCTACTTCGGAAACACAAATCTGGGACGTTTGAACTACATGCGAAAAAAACCGAGTCACTTTCGACGATTTTCGAAAGTTTTGTGAGGCATGATTAGGCTTGATGATTTAGAATATAGTTTCAAAGAAACGGAGTGCATAAAACAGCAAAAGAGTTCTTTAAATCGAACCCTACTTCGGAAACACAAATCTGGGACGTTTGAAGTACGTGCCAAAAAACACCTAGTCACTTTTGACTATTTTCGAAAGTTTAGTGAGGAATGATTAGGTTTGATGATTTAGAATATAGTTTCTAAGAAATGGAGTGCATAAAACAGTAAAAGAGTTCTTGAAATCGAACCCTACTTCGGAAACCCAAATCTGGGACGTTTGAAGTACTTGATAAAAGTTCCGAGTCACCTTCGACGATTTTGGAAGTTTTGTGAGGAATGATTAGGCTTGGTGATTTAGAATATAGTTTCGAAGAAACGGAGTGCATAAAACATTAAAAGAGTTCTTCGAATCGAACCTTACTTCGGAAACCCAAATCTGGAACGTTTGAAGTACGTGCCAAAAAAAAACCTAGTCACTTTCGACGATTTTCGAAAGTTTTGTGAGGAATGATTAGGCTTGATGATTTAGAATATAGTTTCGAAGAAACGGAGTGCATAAAACAGTAAAAGAGTTCGTCAAATCGAACCCTACTTCGAAAACACAAATCGGGGACGTTTGAAGTACGTGCCAAAAAACACCTAGTCCCTTTCGACGATTTTCGAAAGTTTTGTGAGGAATGATTAGGCTTGATGATTTAGAATATAGTTTCGAAGAAACGGAGTGCATAAAACAGTAAAAGAGTTCGTCAAATCGAACCCTACTTCGAAAACACAAATCGGGGACGTTTGAAGTACGTGCCAAAAAACACCTAGTCCCTTTCGACGATTTTCGAAAGTTTTGTGAGGAATGATTAGGCTTGATGATTTAGAATATAGTTTCGAAGAAACGGAGTGCATAAAACAGTAAAAGAGTTCGTCAAATCGAACCCTACTTCGAAAACACAAATCGGGGACGTTTGAAGTACGTGCCAAAAAACACCTAGTCCCTTTCGACGATTTTCGAAAGTTTTGTGAGGAATGATTAGGCTTGATGATTTAGAATATAGTTTCGAAGAAACGGAGTGCATAAAACAGTAAAAGAGTTCGTCAAATCGAACCCTACTTCGAAAACACAAATCGGGGACGTTTGAAGTACGTGCCAAAAAACACCTAGTCCCTTTCGACGATTTTCGAAAGTTTTGTGAGGAATGATTAGGCTTGATGATTTAGAATATAGTTTCGAAGAAACGGAGTGCATAAAACAGTAAAAGAGTTCGTCAAATCGAACCCTACTTCGAAAACACAAATCGGGGACGTTTGAAGTACGTGCCAAAAAACACCTAGTCCCTTTCGACGATTTTCGAAAGTTTTGTGAGGAATGATTAGGCTTGATGATTTAGAATATAGTTTCGAAGAAACGGAGTGCATAAAACAGTAAAAGAGTTCGTCAAATCGAACCCTACTTCGAAAACACAAATCGGGGACGTTTGAAGTACGTGCCAAAAAACACCTAGTCCCTTTCGACGATTTTCGAAAGTTTTGTGAGGAATGATTAGGCTTGATGATTTAGAATATAGTTTCGAAGAAACGGAGTGCATAAAACAGTAAAAGAGTTCGTCAAATCGAACCCTACTTCGAAAACACAAATCGGGGACGTTTGAAGTACGTGCCAAAAAACACCTAGTCCCTTTCGACGATTTTCGAAAGTTTTGTGAGGAATGATTAGGCTTGATGATTTAGAATATAGTTTCGAAGAAACGGAGTGCATAAAACAGTAAAAGAGTTCGTCAAATCGAACCCTACTTCGAAAACACAAATCGGGGACGTTTGAAGTACGTGCCAAAAAACACCTAGTCCCTTTCGACGATTTTCGAAAGTTTTGTGAGGAATGATTAGGCTTGATGATTTAGAATATAGTTTCGAAGAAACGGAGTGCATAAAACAGTAAAAGAGTTCGTCAAATCGAACCCTACTTCGAAAACACAAATCGGGGACGTTTGAAGTACGTGCCAAAAAACACCTAGTCCCTTTCGACGATTTTCGAAAGTTTTGTGAGGAATGATTAGGCTTGATGATTTAGAATATAGTTTCGAAGAAACGGAGTGCATAAAACAGTAAAAGAGTTCGTCAAATCGAACCCTACTTCGAAAACACAAATCGGGGACGTTTGAAGTACGTGCCAAAAAACACCTAGTCCCTTTCGACGATTTTCGAAAGTTTTGTGAGGAATGATTAGGCTTGATGATTTAGAATATAGTTTCGAAGAAACGGAGTGCATAAAACAGTAAAAGAGTTCTTCAAATCGAACCCTACTTCGGAAAACCAAATCTGGGACGTTTAAAGTACGTGATAAAAAATCCGAGTCACTTTCATTGTTTTTCTAAAGTTTTTTGAAGAATGATAAAGATTGATGATTTAGAATTAAATTTCGAAGAAACGGAGTGCATAAAAAAGTAAAACAATTCTTCAAATCGAACCCTACTTCGGAAACCCAAATCTGGGACGTTTTAAGTACGTGCCAAAAAACACTAGTCACTTTCGACGATTTTCGAAATTTTTGTGAGGAATGATTAGGCTTGATGATTTAGAATATAGTTTCGAAGAAACGGAGTGCATAAAACAGTAAAAGAGTTCTTCAAATCGAACCCTACTTCGGAAACCCAAATCTAGGACGTTTGAAGTACGTGCCAAAAAACACTAGTCACTTTCGACGATTTTCGAAAGTTTTGTGAGGAATGATTAGGCTTGATGATTTCAAAAAACACTAGTCACTTTCGACGATTTTCGAAAGTTTTGTGAGGAATGATTAGGCTTGATGATTTAGAATATAGTTTCTAAGAAACAGAGTGCATAAAACAGTAAAAGAGTTCTTCAAATCGAACTCTACTTCGGAAACCAAAAGCTGGGACGTTTGAAGTACGTGCCAAAAAACACCTAGTCACTTTCAACGATTTTCGAAAGTTTTGTGAGGAATGATTAAGCTTGATGATTTAGAATATAGTTTGGAAGAAACGGAGTGCATAAAAGAGTAAAAGAGTTCTTCAAATCGAACCCTACTTCAGAAACCCAAATCTGGGACGTTTGAAATACGTGCCAAAAAAACACAAAGTGACTTTCGACGATGTTCGAAAGTTTTTTGAAGAATGATTAGGCTTGATGATTTAGAATATAGTTTCGAAGAAACGGGGGGCATATAACAGTAAAAGAGTTCTTCAAATCGAACCCTACTTCGGAAACCTAAATTTGGGACGTTTGAAGTATATGCAAAAACAACACCTAGTCACTTTCGACGATTTTCGAAAGTTTTGTGAGGAATGATTAGGCTTGATGATTTAGAATATAGTTTCGAAGAAACGGAGTGCATAAAACAGTAAAAGATTGCTTCAAATCGAACCCTACTTCGGAAACACAAATCTGGGACGTTTGAAATACGTGCCAAAAAAACACAAAGTGACTTTCGACGATGTTCGAAAGTTTTTTGAAGAATGATTAGGCTTGATGATTTAGAATATACTTTCGAAGAAACGGAGTGCATAAAACAGTAAAAGATTGCTTCAAATCGAACCCTACTTCGGAAACACAAATCTGGGACGTTTGAAATACGTGCCAAAAAAACACAAAGTGACTTTCGACGATGTTCGAAAGTTTTTTGAAGAATGATTAGGCTTGATGATTTAGAATATACTTTCGAAGAAACGGAGTGCATAAAACAGTAAAAGAGTTCTTCAAATCGAACCCTACTTCGGAAACACAAATTTGGGACGTTTGAAGTACGTGCCAAAAAACACCTAATCACTTTCGACGATTTTCGAATGTTTTATAAGGAATGATTAGGCTTGATGATTTAGAATATAGTTTCGAAGAAACGGAGTGCATAAAACAGTAAAAGAGTTCGTCAAATCGAACCCTACTTCGAAAACACAAATCGGGGACGTTTGAAGTACGTGCCAAAAAACACCTAGTCCCTTTCGACGATTTTCGAAAGTTTTGTGAGGAATGATTAGGCTTGATGATTTAGAATATAGTTTCGAAGAAACGGAGTGCATAAAACAGTAAAAGAGTTCGTCAAATCGAACCCTACTTCGAAAACACAAATCGGGGACGTTTGAAGTACGTGCCAAAAAACACCTAGTCCCTTTCGACGATTTTCGAAAGTTTTGTGAGGAATGATTAGGCTTGATGATTTAGAATATAGTTTCGAAGAAACGGAGTGCATAAAACAGTAAAAGAGTTCGTCAAATCGAACCCTACTTCGAAAACACAAATCGGGGACGTTTGAAGTACGTGCCAAAAAACACCTAGTCCCTTTCGACGATTTTCGAAAGTTTTGTGAGGAATGATTAGGCTTGATGATTTAGAATATAGTTTCGAAGAAACGGAGTGCATAAAACAGTAAAAGAGTTCGTCAAATCGAACCCTACTTCGAAAACACAAATCGGGGACGTTTGAAGTACGTGCCAAAAAACACCTAGTCCCTTTCGACGATTTTCGAAAGTTTTGTGAGGAATGATTAGGCTTGATGATTTAGAATATAGTTTCGAAGAAACGGAGTGCATAAAACAGTAAAAGAGTTCGTCAAATCGAACCCTACTTCGAAAACACAAATCGGGGACGTTTGAAGTACGTGCCAAAAAACACCTAGTCCCTTTCGACGATTTTCGAAAGTTTTGTGAGGAATGATTAGGCTTGATGATTTAGAATATAGTTTCGAAGAAACGGAGTGCATAAAACAGTAAAAGCGTTCTTCAAATCGAACTCTACTTCGGAAATCCAAATCTTTGACGTTTGAAGTACGTGATAAAAAATCCGAGTCACTTTCGACATTTTTCGAAAGTTTTGTGAGGAATGATAAGGATTGATGATTTAGAATAACATTTTGAAGAAACGGAGTGCATAAAACAGTAAAAGAGTTCTTCAAATCGAACCCTTCTTCAGAAACCCAAATCTCGGACGTTTGAAGTACGTGCCAAAAAACACCTAGTCACTTTCGACGATTTTCGAAAGTTTTGTGAGGAATGATTAGACTTGATGATTTAGAATATAGTTTCTAAGAAACAGAGTGCATAAAGCAGTAAAATATTTCTTCAAATCGAACCCTACTTAGGAAACCCAAATTTGGGACGTTTGAAGTACGTGATAAAAAATCCGAGTCACTTTCGACGTTTTTCGAAAGTTTTGTGAGGAATAATAAGGATTGATGATTTAGAATAACATTTTGAAGAAACAGAGTGCATGAAACAGTAAAAGAGTTCTTTAAATCGAATCCTACTTAAGAAAATAAAATTAGGGAAGTTTGAAGTACGTGCAAAAAAACACCTAGTCACTTTCGACGATTTTCGAAAGTTTTGTGAGGAATGATTAGGCTTGATTATATAGAATATAGTTTCGAAGAAACGGAGTGCATAAAACAGTAAAAGAATTCTTCAAATCGAACCCTACTTCGGAAACCAAAATCTGGGACGTTTAAAGTACGTGATAAAAAATCCCAGTCACTTTCGTCGTTTTTCGAAAGTTTTGTGAGGAATGATATTGATTGATGATTTAGAATAAAATTTCGAAGAAACGGAGTGTATAAAACAGTAAAAGAGTTCTTCAAATCGAACCCTACTTCGGAAACCAAAATCTGGGACGTTTAAAGTACGTGATAAAAAATCCCAGTCACTTTCGTCGTTTTTCGAAAGTTTTGTGAGGAATGATATTGATTGATGATTTAGAATAAAATTTCGAAGAAACGGAGTGTATAAAACAGTAAAAGAGTTCTTCAAATCGAACCCTACTTCGAAAATCCAAATCTTGGACGTTTGAAGTACGTGCCAAAAACACCTAGTCACTTTCGACGATTTTCGAAAGTTTTGTGAGGAATGATTAGGCTTGATGATTTAGAATATAGTTTCTAAGAAACAGAGTGCATAAAAAAGTAAAAGAGTTCTTCAAATCGAACTCTACTTCGGAAACCAAAATCTGGGACGTTTGAAGTACGTGCCAAAAAACACCTAGTCACTTTCAACGATTTTCGAAAGTTTTGTGAGAAATGATTAAGCTTGATGATTTAGAATATATAGTTTGGAAGAAACGGAGTGTAGAAAACAGTAAAAGAGTTCTTCAAATCGAACCCTACTTCGAAAACCCAAATCTGGGACGTTTGAAGTACGTGACAAAAAACACCTACTCAGTTTGGACGATTTTTTGAAAGTTTTGTGAGGAGTGATTAGGCTTGATGATTTAGAATAAAGTTTCAAAGAAACGGAGTGCATAAAACAGTAAAAGAGTTCGTCAAATCGAACCCTACTTCGAAAACACAAATCGGGGACGTTTGAAGTACGTGCCAAAAAACACCTAGTCCCTTTCGACGATTTTCGAAAGTTTTGTGAGGAATGATTAGGCTTGATGATTTAGAATATAGTTTCGAAAAAACGGAGTGCATAAAACAGTAAAAGAGTTATTCAAATCAAACCCTACATCGGAAACCCAAATCTGGGACGTTTGAAGTACGTGCCAAAAAACACCTAGTCACTTTCGACGATTTTCGAAAGTTTTGTGAG
>NW_019272394.1:13294-14798 GCF_002738345.1 Cucurbita maxima | reverse complement strand
GTTTTGTGAGAAATGATTAGGCTTGATGATTTAGAATATAGTTTCGAAGAAACGGAGTGCATAAAACAGTAAAAGAGTTCTTCAAATCATACCCTACTTCAGAAATCCAAATCTGGGACGTTTGAAGTATGTGCAAAAAAAAAAGCTAGTCACTTTCAACGATTTTCGAAAGTTTTGTGAGGAATGATTAGGCTTGATGATTTAGAATATAGTTTCGAAGAAACGGAGTGCATAAAACAGTAAAAGAGTTCGTCAAATCGAACCCTACTTCGAAAACACAAATCGGGGACGTTTGAAGTACGTGCCAAAAAACACCTAGTCCCTTTCGACGATTTTCGAAAGTTTTGTGAGGAATGATTAGGCTTGATGATTTAGAATATAGTTTCGAAGAAACGGAGTGCATAAAACAGTAAAAGAGTTCGTCAAATCGAACCCTACTTCGAAAACACAAATCGGGGACGTTTGAAGTACGTGCCAAAAAACACCTAGTCCCTTTCGACGATTTTCGAAAGTTTTGTGAGGAATGATTAGGCTTGATGATTTAGAATATAGTTTCGAAGAAACGGAGTGCATAAAACAGTAAAAGAGTTCGTCAAATCGAACCCTACTTCGAAAACACAAATCGGGGACGTTTGAAGTACGTGCCAAAAAACACCTAGTCCCTTTCGACGATTTTCGAAAGTTTTGTGAGGAATGATTAGGCTTGATGATTTAGAATATAGTTTCGAAGAAACGGAGTGCATAAAACAGTAAAAGAGTTCTTCAAATCGAACCCTACTTCGAAAACCCAAATCTGGGACGTTTGAAATACGTGCCAAAAAAACACAAAGTGACTTTCGACGATGTTCGAAAGTTTTGTGAGGAATGATTAGGCTTGATGATTTAGAATATAGTTTCGAAGAAACAGAGTGCATATAACAGTAAAAGAGCTCTTCAAATCGAAACCTACTTCGGAAACCCAAATCTGGGACGTTTGAAGTATGTGCCAAAAAAACACATAGTCACTTTCAACGATTTTTGAAAGTTTTATGAGGAATGATTAGGCTTGATGATTTTGAATATAGTTTCAAAGAAACGGAGTGCATAAAACAGTAAAAGAGTTCTTCAAATCGAACCCTACTTCGGAAACCCAAATCTGGGACGTTTGAACTACGTGACAAAAAATACCTACTCACTTTGGACGATTTTTCGAAAGTTTTGTGAGGAATGATTAGGCTTGATGATTTAGAATAAAGTTTCAAAGAAACGGAGTGCATAAAACAGTAAAAGAGTTCTTCAAATCGAACCCTACTTCGAAAATCCAAATCTGGGACGTTTGAAGTACGTGCCAAAAAAAACCTAGTCACTTTCGATGATTTTCGAAAGTTTTGTGAGGAATGATAAGGCTTGATGATTTAGACTATAGTTTCGAAGAAACGGAGTGCATAAAATAGTAAAAGAGTTCTTCAAATCGAACCCTACTTCGGAAACCCAAATCTGGGACGTTTGAAGTACGTGCCAAAAA
>NW_019272394.1:7350-12868 GCF_002738345.1 Cucurbita maxima | reverse complement strand
GGGAAGTTTGAAGTACGTGCCAAAAAACACCTAGTCACTTTCGACGATTTTCGAAAGTTTTGTGAGGAATGATTAGGCTTGATGATTTAGAATATAGTTTCGAAGAAACGGAGTGCATAAAACAGTAAAAGAGTTCGTCAAATCGAACCCTACTTCGAAAACACAAATCGGGGACGTTTGAAGTACGTGCCAAAAAACACCTAGTCCCTTTCGACGATTTTCGAAAGTTTTGTGAGGAATGATTAGGCTTGATGATTTAGAATATAGTTTCGAAGAAACGGAGTGCATAAAACATTGAAAGAGTTCTTCAAATCTAACCCTACTTCGGAAACACAAATGTGGGACGTTTGAAGTACGTGCCAAAAAAAACCTAGTCACTTTCGACGATGTTCGAAAGTTTTGTTCGAAATGATTAGGCTTGATTATTTAGAATATAGTTTCGAAGAAACGGAGTGCATAAAACAGTAAAAGAGTTCTTCAAATCGAACCCTACTTCGGAAACCCAAATCTGGGACGTTTGAAATACGTGCCAAAAAAACACAAAGTGACTTTCGACGATGTTCGAAAGTTTTGTAAGGAATGACTAGGCTTGATGATTTTGAATATAGTTTCGAAGAAACGGAGTGCATAAAACAGTAAAAGAGTTCTTCAAATCGAACCCTACTTCGGAAACCCAAATCTGGGACGTTTGAAATACGTGCCAAAAAAACACAAAGTGACTTTCGACGATGTTCGAAAGTTTTGTAAGGAATGACTAGGCTTGATGATTTTGAATATAGTTTCGAAGAAACGGAGTGCATAAAACAGTAAAAGAGTTCTTCAAATCGAACCCTACTTCGAAAATCCAAATCTGGGACGTTTGAAGTACGTGCCAAAAAAAACCTAGTCACTTTCGACGAATTTTGAAAGTTTTGTGTGGAATGGTTAGGCTAGATGATTTAGAATATAGTTTCGAAGAAACGGAGTGCATAAAATAGTAAAAGAGTTCTTCAAATCAAACCCTACTTCGGAAACCCAAATCTAGGACGTTTGAAGTACGTGCTAAAAAAACCTAGTCTTTTTCGACGATTTTTGAAAGTTTTGTGAGAAATGATTAGGCTTGATGATTTAGAATATAGTTTCGAAGAAACGAAGTTTATAAAACAGTAAAAGAGTTATTCAAATCGAACCCTACTTCGGAAGTCCAAATCTGGGACGTTTGAAGTACGTGCCATAAAAAACCTAGTCACTTTCGACGATTTTCGTAAGTTTTGTGAGGAATGATTAGGCTTGATGATTTAGTTTCGAAGAAACGGAGTGCATAAAAAAGTAAAAGAGTTCTTCAAAGCAAACCCTACTTCAGAAATCTAGATCTGGGACGTTTGAAGTACGTGCAAAAAAAAAGCTAGTCACTTTCGACGATTTTCGAAAGTTTTGTGAGAAATGATTAGGCTTGATGATTTAGATTATAGTTTCGAAGAAACGGAGTGCATAAAACAGTAACAGAGTTCTTCAAATCGAACCCTACTTCAGAAATCTAAATCTGGGACGTTTGAAGTACGTGCCAAAAAAAACAGTCACTTTCGACGATTTTCGAAAGTTTTGTCAGGAATGATTAGGATGGATGATTTAGAATAAAGTTTCAAAGAAACGGAGTGCATAAAACAGTAAAAGAGTTCTTCAAATCGAACCCTACTTCGGAAATCCAAATCTGGGACGTTTGAAGTACGGGCCAAAAAAAACCTGGTCACTTTCGACGATTTTCGAAAGTTTTGTGAGAAATGATTAGGCTTGATGATTTAGAATATAGTTTCAAAGAAACGGAGTGCATAAAACAGTAAAAGAGTTCTTTAAATCCAACCCTACTTCGGAAACCAGAATCTGGAACGTTTGAAGTACGTGCCAAAAAACACCTAGTCCCTTTCGACGATTTTTGAAAGGTTTGTTAGGAATGATTAGGCTTGATGATTTAGAATATAGTTTTGAAGAAACGGAGTGCATAAAACATTAAAAGATTTCTTCAAATCTAACCCTACTTCGGAAACCCAAATCTGAGACGTTTGAAGTACGTGCCAAAAAAAACCTAGTCACTTTCGACGATTTTTGAAAGTTTTGTGAGGAATGATTATGCTTGATGATTTAGAATATAATTTCGAAGAAACGGAGTGCATAAAACATTGAAAGAGTTCTTCAAATCTAACCCTACTTCGGAAACACAAATGTGGGACGTTTGAAGTACGTGCCAAAAAAAACCTAGTCACTTTCGACGATGTTCGAAAGTTTTGTTCGAAATGATTAGGCTTGATGATTTAGAATATAGTTTCGAAGAAACGGAGTGCATAAAACAGTAAAAGAGTTCTTCAAATCGAACCCTACTTCGGAAACCCAAATCTGGGACGTTTGAAATACGTGCCAAAAAAACACAAAGTGACTTTCGACGATGTTCGAAAGTTTTGTGAGGAATGATTAGGCTTGATGATTTTGAATATAGTTTCGAAGAAACGGAGTGCATAAAACACTTAAAGAGTTCTTCAAATCGAACCCTACTTCGAAAATCCAAATCTGGGACGTTTGAAGTACGTGCCAAAAAAAACCTAGTCACTTTCGACGAATTTTGAAAGTTTTGTGTGGAATGATTAGGCTAGATGATTTAGAATATAGTTTCGAAGAAACGGAGTGCATAAAATAGTAAAAGAGTTCTTCAAATCAAACCCTACTTCGGAAACCCAAATCTAGGACGTTTGAAGTACGTGCTAAAAAAACCTAGTCACTTTCGACGATTTTTGAAAGTTTTGTGAGAAATGATTAGGCTTGATGATTTAGAATTTAGTTTCGAAGAAACGAAGTTTATAAAAAAGTAAAAGAGTTATTCAAATCGAACCCTACTTCGGAAGTCCAAATCTGGGACGTTTGAAGTACGTGCAGTAAAAGAGTTATTCAAATCGAACCCTACTTCGGAAGTCCAAATCTGGGACGTTTGAAGTACGTGCCATAAAAAACCTAGTCACTTTCGACGATTTTCGAAAGTTTTGTGAGGAATGATTAGGCTTGATGATTTAGTTTCGAAGAAACGGAGTGCATAAAAAAGTAAAAGAGTTCTTCAAATCGAACCCTACTTCGGAAATCCAAATCTGGGACGTTTGAAATACGGGCCAAAAAAAACCTGGTCACTTTCGACGATTTTCGAAAGTTTTGTGAGAAATGATTAGGCTTGATGATTTAGAATATAGTTTCGAAGAAACGGAGTGCATAAAACAGTAAAAGAGTTCTTTAAATTCAACCCTACTTCGGAAACCAGAATCTAGAACGTTTGAAGTACGGGCCAAAAAAAACCTGGTCACTTTCGACGATTTTCGAAAGTTTTGTGAGAAATGATTAGGCTTGATGATTTAGAATATAGTTTCGAAGAAACGGAGTGCATAAAACAGTAAAAGAGTTCTTTAAATCCAACCCTACTTCGGAAACCAGAATTTGGAACGTTTGAAGTACGTGCCAAAAAACACCTACTCACTATCGACGATTTTCGAAAGTTTTGTTAGGAATGATTAGGCTTGATGATTTAGAATATAGTTTCGAAGAAACGGAGTGCATAAAACATTAAAAGATTTCTTCAAATCTAACCCTACTTCGGAAACCCAAATATCGACGTTCGAAGTAGATGACAAAAAACACCTAGTCACTTTCGACGATTTTTGAAACTTTTGTGAGGAATGATTAGGCTAGATGATTTAGAATATAGTTTCGAAGAAACGGAGTGCATAAAATAGTAAAAGAGTTCTTCAAATCGAAGATGATTTAGAATATAGTTTCGAAGAAACGGAGTGCATAAAATAGTAAAAGAGTTCTTCAAATCGAACCCTACTTCGGAAACCCAATTCTGGGACGTTTGAAGTACGTGCTAAAAAAACCTAGTCACCTTCGACGATTTTTGAAAGTTTTGTGAGAAATGATTAGGCTTGATGATTTAGAATATAGTTTCGAAGAAACGGAGTGCATAAAACAGTAAAATAGGTCTTCAAATCGAACCCTACTTCGGAAACCCAAATCTGGGACGTTTGAAGTACGTGTCAAAAAAACACCTAGTGACTTTCGACGATGTTCAAAAGTTTTATGAGGAATGATTAGGCTTGATGATTTAGAATATAGTTTCGAAGAAACGGAGTGCATATAACAGTAAAATAGCTCTTCAAATCGAACCCTACTTCGGAAAACCAAATCTGGGACGTTTGAAATACGTGCCAAAAAAACACGAAGTGACTTTCGACGATGTTCAAAAGTTTTGTGAGGAATGATTAGGCTTGATGAGTTAGAATATAGTTTCGAAGAAACGGAGTGCATATAACAGTAAAAGAGCTCGTCAAATCGAACCGTACTTTGGAAATCCAAATCTTTGACGTTTGAAGTACGTGCCAAAAAAAACCTAGTCACTTTTGACGCTTTTCGAAACTTTTGTGAGAAATGATTAGGCTTGATGATTTCGAATATAGTTTCGAAGAAACGGAGTGCATAAACCAGTAAAAGAGTTCTTCAAATCGAACCCTACTTCGGATACCCAAATCTCTGACGTTTGAAGTACGTGCCAAAAAACACCTAGTCACATTCGACGATTTTTGAAAGTTTTGTGAGGAATGATTAGGCTTGATGATTTAGAATATAGTTTCGACGAAACGGAGTGCATAAAACAGTAAAAGAGTTCTTGAAATCGAACCCTACTTCGGAAACCCAAATTTGGGACGTTTGAAGTACGTGCCAAAAAAACCTAGTCACTTTCGACGATTTGGAAGTTTTGTGAGGAATGATTAGGCTTGATGATTTAGAATATAGTTTCGAAGAAACGGAGTGCATAAAACATTAAAAGAGTTCCTCGAATCGAACCCTACTTCGGAAACCCAAATCTGGGACGTTTGAAGTACGTGCGAAAAAAAAACCTAGTCACTTTCGACGATTTTCGAAAGTTTTGTGAGGAATGATTAGGCTTGATGATTTAGAATATAGTTTCGAAGAAACGGAGTGCATAAAACAGTAAAAGAGTTCTTCAAATCGAACCCTACTTCGGAAACCCAAATCTGGGACGTTTGAAGTACGTGCAAAAAACACCTAGTCACTTTCGACGATTTTCGAAAGTTTTGTGAGGAATGATTAGGCTTGATTATTTAGAATATAGTTTCTAAGAAACAGAGTGCATAAAACAGTAAAAGAGTTCTTGAAATCGAACCCTACTTCGGAAACCCAAATTTGGGACGTTCGAAGTACGTGCCAAAAAAACCTAGTCACTTTCGACGATTTGGAAGTTTTGTGAGGAATGATTAGGCTTGATGATTTAGAATATAGTTTCTAAGAAACAGAGTGCATAAAACAGTAAAAGAGTTCTTGAAATCGAACCCTACTTCGGAAATCCAAATCTGGGACGTTTGAAGTACGTGCCAAAAAACACCTAGTCACTTTCGACGTTTTTTGAAAGTTTTGTGCGGAATGATTAGGCTTGATGATTTAGAATATAGTTTCAAAGAAACGGAGTGCATAAAACAGTAAAAGAGTT
>NW_019272394.1:4266-6295 GCF_002738345.1 Cucurbita maxima | reverse complement strand
AAAGTTTTGTGAGGAATGATTAAGCTTGATTATTTAAAATATAGTTTCGAAGAAACGGAATGCATAAAACAGTAAAAGAGTTCTTCAAATCGAACCCTACTTCAGAAACCCAAATCTGGGACGTTTGAATTATGTGCCAAAAAACACCTAGTCCATTTCGACGATTTTCGAAAGTTTTGTGAGGAATGATTAGGCTTGATGATTTAGAATATAGTTTCGAAGAAACGGAGTGCATAAAACCGTAAAAGAGTTCTTCAAATCGAACCCTACTTCGGAAACCCAAATCTGGGGCGTTTGAAGTACGTGCCAAAAAACACCTAGTCCCTTTCGACGATTTTCGAAAGTTTTGTGAGGAATGATTAGGCTTGATGATTTAGAATATAGTTTCGAAGAAACGGAGTGCATAAAACAGTAAAAGAGTTCTTCAAATCGAACCCTACTTCCGAAACCCAAATCTGGGGCGTTTGAAGTACGTGCCAAAAAAACACCTAGTCCCTTTCGACGATTTTCTAAAGTTTTGTGAGGAATGATTAGGCTTGATGATTTAGAAGATAGTTTCGAAGAAACGGAGTGCATAAAACAGTAAAAGAATTCGTCAAATCGAACCCTACTTCGAAAACACAAATCGGGGACGTTTGAAGTACGTGGCAAAAAACACCTAGTCCCTTTCGACGATTTTCGAAAGTTTTGTGAGGAATGATTAGGCTTGATGATTTAGAATATAGTTTCGAAGAAACAGAGTGCATAAAAAAGTAAAAGAGTTCTTCAAATCGAACCCTACTTCGGAAACCCAAATCTGGGGCGTTTGAACTACGTGCCAAAAAACACCTAGTCCCTTTCGACGATTTTCGAAAGTTTTGTGAGGAATGATTAGGCTTGATGATTTAGAATATAGTTTCGAAGAAACGGAGTGCATAAAACAGTAAAAGAGTTCTTCAAATCGAACCCTACTTTGGAAACCCAAATCTAGGGCGTTTGAAGTACGTGCCAAAAAAACACCTAGTCCCTTTCGACTATTTTCGAAAGTTTTGTGAGGAATGATTAGGCTTGATGATTTAGAATATAGTTTCGAAGAAACGGAGTGCATAAAACAGTAAAAGAGTTCTTAAATTCGAACCCTACTTCGGAAACCCAAATCTGGGACGTTTGAAGTACGTGCGAAAAAACCGAGACACTGTCGACGATTTTCGAAAGTTTTGTGAGGAATGATTAGGCTTGATGATTTAGAATATAGTTTCGAAGAAACGGAGGGCATAAAACAGTAAAAGAGTTCGTTAAATCGAACCCTACTTCGAAAACACAAATCGGGGACGTTTGAAGTATGTGCCAAAAAATACCTGGTCCCTTTCGACGATATTCGAAAGTTTTATGAGGAATGATTAGGCTTGATGATTTAGAATATAGTTTCGAAGAAACGGAGTGCATAAAACAGTAAAAGAGTTCGTCAAATCGAACCCTACTTCGAAAACACAAATCGGGGACGTTTGAAGTATGTGCCAAAAAATACCTGGTCCCTTTCGACGATATTCGAAAGTTTTATGAGGAATGATTAGGCTTGATGATTTAGAATATAGTTTCGAAGAAACGGAGTGCATAAAACAGTAAAAGAGTTCGTCAAATCGAACCCTACTTCGAAAACACAAATCGGGGACGTTTGAAGTACGTGCCAAAAAACACCTGGTCCCTTTCGACGATATTCGAAAGTTTTATGAGGAATGATTAGGCTTGATGATTTAGAATATAGTTTCGAAGAAACGGAGTGCATAAAACAGTAAAAGAGTTCTTCAAATCAAACCCTACTTCGGAAACCCAAATCTGGAGCGTTTGAAGTACGTGCCAAAAAAACACGTAGTCCCTTTCGACGATTTTCGAAAGTTTTGTGAGGAATGATTAGGCTTGATGATTTAGAATATAGTTTCGAAGAAACGGAGTGCATAAAACAGTAAAAGAGTTCGTCTAATCGAACCCTACTTCGAAAACACAAATCGGGGACGTTTGAAGTACGTGGCAAAAAACACCTAGTCCCTTT
>NW_019272394.1:0-3817 GCF_002738345.1 Cucurbita maxima | reverse complement strand
CGACGATTTTCGAAAGTTTTGTGACGAATGATTAGGCTTGATGATTTAGAATATAGTTTCGAAGAAACGGAGTGCATAAAACAGTAAAAGAGTTCGTCAAATCGAACCCTACTTCGAAAACACAAATCGTGAACGTTTGAAGTACGTGGCAAAAAACACCTAGTCCCTTTCGACGATTTTCGAAAGTTTTGTGAGGAATTATTAGGCTTGATGATTTAGAATATAGTTTCGAAGAAACGGAGTGCATAAAACAGTAAAAGAGTTCTTCAAATCGAACCCTACTTCGGAAACCCAAATCTGGGGCGTTTGAAGTACGTGCCAAAAAACACCTAGTCCCTTTCGACGATTTTCGAAAGTTTTGTGAGGAATGATTAGGCTTGATGATTTAGAATATAGTTTCGAAGAAACGGAGTGCATAAAACAGTAAAAGAGTTCTTCAATCGAACCCTACTTCGGAAACCCAAATCTGGGGCGTTTGAAGTACGTGCCAAAAAAACACCTAGTCCCTTTCGACGATTTTCGAAAGTTTTGTGAGGAATGATTAGGCTTGATGATTTAGAATATAGTTTCGAAGAAACGGAGTGCATAAAATAGTAAAAGAGTTCTTAAATTCGAACCCTACTTCGGAAACCCAAATCTGGGGCGTTTGAAGTACGTGCCAAAAAAACCCTAGTCCCTTTCGACGATTTTCGAAAGTTTTGTGAGGAATGATTAGGCTTGATGATTTAGAATATAGTTTCGAAGAAACGGAGTGCATAAAACAGTAAAAGAGTTCTTAAATTCGAACCCTACTTCGGAAACCCAAATCTGGGGCGTTTGAAGTACGTGCCAAAAAACACCTAGTCCCTTTCGACGATTTTCGAAAGTTTTGTGAGGAATGATTAGGCTTGATTATTTACAATATAGTTTCGAAGAAACGGAGTGCATAAAACAGTAAAAGAGTTCTTCAAATCGAACCCTACTTCGGAAACCCAAATCTGGGGCGTTTGAAGTACGTGCCAAAAAAACACCTAGTCCCTTTCGACGATTTTCGAAAGTTTTGTGAGGAATGATTAGGCTTGATGATTTAGAATATAGTTTCGAAGAAACGAAGTGCATAAAACAGTAAAAGAGTTCTTCAATCGAACCCTACTTCGGAAACCCAAATCTGGGACGTTTGAAGTACGTGCAAAAAAAACCGAGTCACTGTCGACGATTTTCGAAAGTTTTGTGAGGAATGATTAGGCTTGATGATTTAGAATATAGTTTGGAAGAAACGAAGTGCATAAAACAGTAAAAGAGTTCGTCAAATCGAACCCTACTTCGGAAACCCAAATCGGGGACGTTTGAAGTACGTGCCAAAAAACACCTAGTCCCTTTCGACGATTTTCGAAAGTTTTGTGAGGAATGATTAGGCTTCATGATTTAGAATATAGTTTCGAAGAAACGAAGTGCATAAAACAGTAAAAGAGTTCTTCAAATCGAACCCTACTTTGGAAACCCAAATCTGGGGCGTTTGAAGTACGTGCCAAAAAACACCTAGTCCCTTTCGACGATTTTCGAAAGTTTTGTGAGGAATGATTAGGCTTGATGATTTAGAATATAGTTTCGAAGAAACGGAGTGCATAAAACAGTAAAAGAGTTCGTCAAATCGAACCCTACTTCGAAAACCTAAATCAGGGACGTTTGAAGTACGTGGCAAAAAACACCTAGTCCCTTTCGACGATTTTCGAAAGTTTTGTGAGGAATGATTAGGCTTGATGATTTAGAATATAGTTTCGAAGAAACGGAGTGCATAAAACAGTAAAAGAGTTCGTCAAATCGAACCCTACTTCGGAAACACAAATCGGGGACGTTTGAAGTACGTGCCAAAAAAACACCTAGTCCCTTTCGACGATTTTCGAAAGTTTTGTGAGGAATGATTAGGCTTGATGATTTAGAATATAGTTTCGAAGAAACGGAGTGCATAAAACAGTAAAAGAGTTCGTCAAATCGAACCCTACTTCGGAAACCTAAATCGGGGACGTTTGAAGTACGTGCCAAAAAAACACCTAGTCCCTTTCGACGATTTTCAAAAGTTTTGTGAGGAATGATTAGGCTTGATGATTTAGAATATAGTTTCGAAGAAACGGAGTGCATAAAACAGTAAAAGAGTTCGTCAAATCGAACCCTACTTCGAAAACACAAATCGGGGACGTTTGAAGTACGTGCCAAAAAACACCTGGTCCCTTTCGAAGATATTCGAATGTTTTATGAGGAATGATTAGGCTTGATGATTTAGAATATAGTTTCTAAGAAACGGAGTGCATAAAATAGTAAAAGAGTTCGTCAAATCGAACCCTACTTCGAAAACACAAATCGGGGACGTTTGAAGTACGTGCCAAAAAACACCTAGTCCCTTTCGACGATTTTCGAAAGTTTTGTGAGGAATGATTAGGCTTGATGATTAGAATATAGTTTCGAAGAAACGGAGTGCATAAAACAGTAAAAGAGTTCGTCAAATCGAACCCTACTTCGGAAACCCAAATCGGGGACGTTTGAAGTACGTGCCAAAAAAACACCTAGTCCCTTTCGACGATTTTCAAAAGTTTNGTGAGGAATGATTAGGCTTGATGATTTAGAATATAGTTTCGAAGAAACGGAGTGCATAAAACAGTAAAAGAGTTCGTCAAATCGAACCCTACTTCGAAAACACAAATCGGGGCCGTTTGAAGTACGTGCCAAAAAACACCTTGTCCCTTTCGACGATTTTCGAAAGTTTTATGAGGAATGATTAGGCTTGATGATTTAGAATATAGTTTCGAAGAAACGGAGTGCATAAAACAGTAAAAGAGTTCTTCACATCGAACCCTACTTCGGAAACCCAAATCTAGGGCGTTTGAAGTACGTGCGAAAAAAACCGAGTCATTTTCGACGATTTTCGAACGTTTTGTGAGGAATGATTAGGCTTGATGATTTAGAATATAGTTTCGAAGAAACGGAGTGCATAAAACATTAAAAGAGTTCGTCAAATCGAACCCTACTTCGAAAACACAAATCGGGGACGTTTGAAGTACGTGCCAAAAAAACACCTAGTCCCTTTCGACGATTTTCGAAAGTTTTGTGAGGAATGATTAGGCTTGAAGATTTAGAATATAGTTTCGAAGAAACGGAGTGCATAAAACAGTAAAAGAGTTCGTCAAATCGAACCCTACTTCGAAAACCCAAATCGGGGACGTTTGAAGTACGTGCCAAAAAAACACCTAGTCCCTTTCGACGATTTTCAAAAGTTTTGTGAGGAATGATTAGGCTTGATGATTTAGAATATAGTTTCGAAGAAACAGAGTGCATAAAACAGTAAAAGAGTTCGTCACATCGAACCCTACTTCGTAAACCAAAATCGGGGACGTTTGAAGTATGTGCCAAAAAACACCTAGTCCCTTTCGACGATTTTCGAAAGTTTTGTGAGGAATGATTAGGCTTGATGATTTAGAATATAGTTTCGAAGAAACGGAGTGCATAAAACAGTAAAAGAGTTCTTCAAATCGAACCCTACTTCGGAAACCCAAATGTGGGGCGTTTGAAGTACGTGCCAAAAAAACACCTAGTCCCTTTCGACGATTTTCGAAAGTTTTGTGAGGAATGATTAGGCTTGATGATTTAGAATATAGTTTCGAAGAAACGGAGTGCATAAAACAGTAAAAGAGTTCTTCAAATCGAACCCTACTTCGAAAACACAAATCTGGGGCGTTTGAAGTACGTGCCAAAAAAACACCTAGTCCCTTTCGACTGATTTCGAAAGTTTTGTGAGGAATGATTAGGCTTGATGATTTAGAATATAGTTTCGAAGAAACGGAGT
>NW_019272393.1:35076-38495 GCF_002738345.1 Cucurbita maxima | reverse complement strand
TGATAAGGCTTGATGATTTAGAATATTATTACTTGGAAACGGGGTGCATAAAACAATAAAAGAGTTCTTCAAATCGAACCCTTCTTCGGAAACCCAAACAGGGAAATCTTTAGTACATGCTAAAAAACCCGAGTCACGGTCGACGTTTTCGAAAGTTTTGTTAGGAATGATAAGGCTTGATGATTTAGAATATTATTACTTGGAAACGGGGTGCATAAAACAATAAAAGAGTTCTTCAAATCGAAACCTTCTTCGGAAACCCAAACAGGGAAATCTTTAGTACATGCTAAAAAAACCGAGTCACGGTCGACGTTTTTCGAAAGTTTTTTTAGGAATGATAAGGCTTGATGATTTAGAATATTATTACTTGGAAACGGGGTGCATAAAACAATAAATGAGTTCTTCAACTCGAACCCTTCTTCGGAAACCCAAACAGGGAAATCTGTAGTACATGCTAAAAAAACCGAGTCACGTCGACGTTTTTCGAAAGTTTTGTGAGGAATGATAAGGCTTGATGATTTCTAATATTATTACTGTGAAACGGGGTGCATAAAACAATAAAAGAGTTCTTCAAATCGAACCCTTCTTCGGAAACCCAANGATGATTTAGAATATTATTACTTGGAAACGGGGTGCATAAAACAATAAATGAGTTCTTCAACTCGAACCCTTCTTCGGAAACCCAAACAGGGAAATCTGTAGTACATGCTAAAAAAACCGAGTCACGGTCGACGTTTTTCGAAAGTTTTGTGAGGAATGATAAGGCTTGATGATTTCTAATATTATTACTGTGAAACGGGGTGCATAAAACAATAAAAGAGTTCTTCAAATCGAACCCTTCTTCGGAAACCCAAACAGGGAAATCTTTAGTACATGCTAAAAAAACCGAGTCACGGTCGACATTTTTCGAAAGTTTAGTGAGGAATGATAAGGCTTGATGATTTAGAATATTATTTCTAGGAAACGGAGTGCATAAAACAGTAAAAGAGTTCTTCAAATCGAACCCTTCTTCGGAAACCCAAACAGAGAAATCTTTAGTACATGCTAAAAAAACCGAGTCACGGTCGACATTTTTCGAAAGTTTTGTGAGAAATGTTAAGGCTTGATGATTTTGAATATTATTACTTGGAAACGGGGTGCATAAAACAATAAAAGAGTTCTNTACATGCTAAAAAAACCGAGTCACGGTCGACGTTTTTCGAAAGTTTTGTTAGGAATGATAAGGCTTGATGATTTCTAATATTATTACTGTGAAACGGGGTGCATAAAACAATAAAAGAGTTCTTCAACTCGAACCCTTCTTCGGAAACCCAAACAGGGAAATCTTTAGTACATGCTAAAAAAACCGAGTCACGGTCGACGTTTTTCGAAAGTTTTGTNTCGAACCCTTCTTCGGAAACCCAAATAGGGAAATCTTTAGTACATGCTAAAAAAACCGAGTCACGGTCGACAATTTGGAAAGTTTTGTTGGGAATGATAAGGCTTGATGATTTAGAATATTATTACTTGGAAACGGGGTGCATAAAACAATAAAAGAGTTCTTCAAATCGAAACCTTCTTCGGAAACCCAAACAGGGAAATCTTTAGTACATGCTAAAAAAACCGAGTCACGGTCGACGTTTTTCGAAAGTTTTGTGAGGAATGATAAGGCTTGATGATTTAGAATATTATTACTTGGAAACGGGGTGCATAAAACAATAAAAGAGTTCTTCAAATCGAAACCTTCTTCGGAAACCCAAATAGGGAAATCTTTAGTACATGCTAAAAAAACCGAGTCACGGTCGACGTTTTTCAAAAGTTTTGTGAGGAATGATAAGGCTTGATGATTTCTAATATTATTACTGTGAANAAAAAACCGAGTCACGGTCGACGTTTTTCGAAAGTTTTGTGAGGAATGATAAGGCTTGATGATTTAGAATATTATTTCTAGAAAAAGGAGTGCATAAAACAATAAAAGAGTTCTTCAAATTGAACCCTTCTTCGGAAACCCAAACACGGAAATCTTTAGTACATGTAAAAAAATCGAGTCACGGTCGACGTTTTTCGAAAGTTTTTTGTGGAATGATAAATCTTGACGATTTAGAATATTATTACTTGGAAACGGGGTGCATAAAACAATAAAAGAGTTCTTCAACTCGAACCCTTCTTCAGAAACCCAAACAGAGAAATCTTTAGTACATGCTAAAAAAATGAGTCACGGTCGACGTTTTTCGAAAGTTTTGTGAGGAATGATAAGGCTTGATGATTTAGAATATTATTACTTGGAAACGGGGTGCATAAAACAATAAAAGAGTTCTTCAAATCGAAACCTTCTTAAATCTTTAGTACATGCTAAAAAAACCGAGTCACGGTCGACGTTTTTCGAAAGTTTTGTTAGGAATGATAAGGCTTGATGGTTTAGAATATTATTACTTGGAAACGGGGTGCATAAAACAATAAAAGAGTTCTTCAAATCGAACCCTTCTTCGGAAACCCAAACAGGAAAATCTTTAGTACATGCTAAAAAAACCGAGTCACGGTCGACGTTTTTCGAAAGTGTTGTGAGGAAGGATAAGGCTTGATGATTTAGAATATTATTACTTGGAAACGGGGTGCATAAAACAATAAAAGAGTTCTTCAACTCGAACCCTTCTTCGGAAACCCAAACAGGGAAATCTTTAGTACATGCTAAAAAAACCGAGTCACGGTCGACGTTTTTCGAAAGTTTTGTGAGGAATGTTAAGGCTTGATGATTTCGAATATTATTACTTGGAAACGGGGTGCATAAAACAATAAAAGAGTTCTTCAACTCGAACCCTTCTTCGGAAACCCAAACGGGGAAATCTTTAGTACATGCTAAAAAAACCAAGTCACGGTCGACGTTTTTCGAAAGTGTTGTGAGAAATGTTAAGGCTTGATGATTTTGAATATTATTACTTGGAAACGGGGTGCATAAAACAATAAAAGAGTTCTTCAACTCGAACCATTCTTCGGAAACCCAAACAGGGAAATCTTTAGTACATGCTAAAAAAACCGAGTCACGGTCGACGTTTTTCGAAAGTTTTGTTAGGAATGATAAGGCTTGATGATTTCTAATATTATTACTGTGAAACGGGGTGCATAAAACAATAAAAGAGTTCATCAAATCGAACCCTTCTTCGGAAACCCAAACAGGGAAATCTTTAGTACATGCTCAAAAAACCGAGTCACGNAAGAGTTCTTCAAATCGAACCCTTCTTCGGAAACCCAAACAGGGAAATCTTTAGTACATGCTAAAAAAACCGAGTCACGGTCGACATTTTTCGAAAGTTTAGTGAGGAATGATAAGGCTTGATGATTGAGAATATTATTTCTAGGAAACGGAGTGCATAAAAGAGTAAAAGAGTTCTTAAAATCGAACCGTTCTTCGGAAACCCAAACAGGGAAATCTTTAGTACATG
>NW_019272393.1:29865-34410 GCF_002738345.1 Cucurbita maxima | reverse complement strand
AAGGCTTGATGATTTAGAATATTATTACTTGGAAACGGGGTGCATAAAACAATAAAAGAGTTCTTCAACTCGAACCCTTCTTCGGAAACCCAAATAGGGAAATATTTAGTGCATGCTAAAAAACCGAGTCACGGTTGACGTTTTACAAAAGTTTTGTGAGGAATGTTAAGGCTTGATGATTTCGAATATTATTACTTGGAAACGGGGGGCATAAAACAATAAAAGAGTTCTTCAACTCGAACCCTTCTTCGGAAACCCAAATAGGGAAATATTTAGTGCATGCTAAAAAACCGAGTCACGGTTGACGTTTTACAAAAGTTTTGTGAGGAATGTTAAGGCTTGATGATTTCGAATATTATTACTTGGAAACGGGGGGCATAAAACAATAAAAGAGTTCTTCAACTCGAACCCTTCTTCGGAAACCCAAATCAGGGAAATCTTTAGTACATGCTAAAGAAACCGAGTCACGGTCGACGTTTTTCGAAAGTTTTGTGAGGAATGATAAGGCTTGATGATTTAGAATATTATTACTTGGAAACGGGGTGCATAAAACAATAAAAGAGTTCTTCAAATCGAACCCTTCTTCGGAAACCCAAACAGGGAAATCTTTAGTACATGCTAAAAAAACCGAGTCACGGTCGACGTTTTTCAAAAGTTTTGTGAGGCATGATAAGGCTTATTGATTTAGAATATTATTACTTGGAAACGGGGTGCATAAAACAATAAAAGAGTTCATCAAATCGAACCCTTCTTCGGAAACCCAAACAGGGAAATCTTTAGTGCATGCTAAAAAAACCGAGTCACGGTCGACGTTTTTCGAAAGTTTTGTGAGGAATGATAAGACTTGATGATTTATAATATTATTTCTTGGAAACAGAGTGCATAAAACAGTATAAGAGTTCTTCAAATCGAACCCTTCTTCGGAAACCAAAAGTGGGAAATCTTTAGTACGTGCTAAAAAAACCGAGTCACGGTTGACGTTTTTCAAAATTTTTGTGAGGAATGATAAGGCTTGATGATTTAGAATATTATTTCTAAGAAACGGAGTGCATAAAACAGTAAAAGAGTTTCTCAAATCGAACCCTTCTTCGGAAACACAAACAGGGAAATCTTTAGTACATGCTAAAAAAACCGAGTCACGGTCGACGTTTTTTGAAAGTTTTATGAGGAACGATAAGGCTTGATGATTTAGAATATTATTTCTAAGAAACGGAGTGCATAAAACAGAAAAATAGTGCTTCAAACTTAACCCTACTTCGGATACCCAAATCTCGAAAGTTTGAAGTAGGTGCTAAAATAACCGAGTCACGATCGACGTTTTTCGAACGTTTTGTGAGGAATGATAAGGCTTGATGATTTAGAATATTATTTCTAGGAAACGGAGTGCATAAAACAGTAAAAATGTTTTTCAAATCGAACCCTTCTTCGGAAACCCAAACAGGGTAATCTTTAGTACATGCTAAAAAAACCGAGTCACGGTCGACGTTTTTCGAAAGTTTTGTGAGGAATGATAAGGCTTGATGATTTNGAATATTATTTCTAGGAAACGGAGTGCATAAAACAGTAAAAGAGTTCTTCAAATCGAACCCTTCTTCGGAAACCCAAACAGGGAAATCTTTAGTACATGCTAAAAAAACCGAGTCACGGTCGACATTTTTCGAAAGTTTTGTGAGGAAGGATAAGGCTTGATGATTTAGAATATTATTTCTAAGAAACGGAGTGCATAAAACAATAAAAGAGTTCTTCAACTCGAACCCTTCTTCGGAAACCCAAACAGAAAAATCTTTAGTACATGCTAAAAAAAGCGAGTCACGGTCGACGTTTTTCGAGAGTTTTGTGAGGAATGATAAGGCTTGATGATTTAGAATATTATTTCTTGGAAACGGAGTGCATAAAACAGTAAAAGAGTTCTTCAAATCGAACCCTTCTTTGGAAACCCAAACAGGGAAATCTTTAGTACATGCTAAAAATACCGAATCACGGTCGACGTTTTTCGAAAGTTTTGTGTGGAATGATAAGGCTTGATGATTTAGAATATTAGTTCTAAGAAACGGAGTGCATAAAACAGTAAAATAGTTCTTCAAATCGAACCCTACATCGGATACCCAAATCTCGAAAGTTTGAAGTACGTGCTAAAAAAACCAAGTCACGATCGACGTTTTTCGAAAGTTTTGTGAGGAATGATAAGGCTTGATGATTTAGAATATTATTTCTAGGAAACGGAGTGCATAAAACAGTAAAAGAGTTCTTCAAATCGAACCCTTCTTCGGAAACCCAAACTGGGAAATCTTTAGTACATGCTAAAAAAATCGAGTCACGGTCGACCTTTTTCGAAAGTTTTGTGTGAAATGATGAGGCTTTACGATTTAGAATATTATTACTTGGAAATGGGGTGCATAAAACAATAAAAGAGTTCTTCAACTCGAACCCTTCTTCGGAAACCCAAACAGGGAAATCTTTAGTACATGCTAAAAAAACCGAGTCACGGTCGACGATTTTCGAAAGTTTTGTGAGGAATGATAAGGCTTGATGATTGAGAATATTATTTCTAGGAAACGGAGTGCATAAAAGAGTAAAAGAGTTCTTAAAATCGAACCGTTCTTCGGAAACCCAAACAGGGAAATCTTTAGTACATGCTAAAAAAACCGAGTCACGGTCGACGTTTTTCGAAAGTTTTGTGAGGAATGATAAGGCTTGATGATTTAGAATATTATTACTTGGAAACGGGGTGCATAAAACAATAAAAGAGTTCTTCAAATCGAACCCTTCTTCGGAAACCCAAACAGGGAAATCTTTAGTACATGCTAAAAAAACCGAGTCACGGTCGACGTTTTACAAAAGTTTTGTGAGGAATGATAAGGCTTGATCATTTAGAATATTATTACTTGGAAACGGGGTGCATAAAACAATAAAAGAGTTCTTCAAATCGAACCCTTCTTCGGAAACCCAAACAGGAAAATCTTTAGTGCATGCTAAAAAAACCGAGTCACGGTCGACGTTTTTCGAAAGTTTTGTGAGGAATGATAAGGCTTGATGATTTCTAATATTATTACTGTGAAACGGGGTGCATAAAACAATAAAAGAGTTCTTCAAATCGAACCCTTCTTCGGAAACCCAAACAGGGAAATCTTTAGTACATGCTAAAAAAACCGAGTCACGGTCGACGTTTTTCGAAAGTGTTGNCGAACCCTTCTTCGGAAACCCAAACAGGGAAATCTTTAGTACATGCTAAAAAAACCGAGTCACGGTCGACATTTTTCGAAAGTTTTGTGAGGAATGATAAGGCTTGATAATTTATAATATTATTTCTAGGAAACGGAGTGCATAAAACAGTAAAAATGTTTTACAAATCGAACCCTTCTTCGGAAACCTAAACAGGTAAATCTTTAGTACATGCTAAACAAATCGAGTCACAGTCAACGTTTTTTCGAAAGTTTTGTGAGGAATGATAAGGCTTGATGATTTAGAATATTATTTCTGGGAAACAGAGTGCATAAAACAGTAAAAGAGTTCTTCAAATCGAACCCTTCTTCGGAAACCTAAAGAGGGAAATCTTTAGTACATGCTCAAAAAACCGAGTCACGATCGACGTTTTTCAAAATTTTTGTGAGGAATGATAAGGCTTGATGATTTAGAATATTATTTCTAGGAAACGAAGTGCATAAAACAGTAAAAGAGTTCTTCACATCGAACCCTTCTTCGGAAACCCAAATAGGGAAATCTTTAGTACATGCTAAAAAAACCGAGTAACGGTCGACGTTTTCGAAAGTGTTGTTAGGAATGATAAGGCTTGATGATTTAGAATATTATTACTTGGAAACGGGGTGCATAAAACAATAAAAGAGTTCTTCAAATCGAACCCTTCTTCGGAAACCCAAACAGGGAAATATTTAGTACATGCTAAAAAAACCGAGTCACGGTCGACATTTTTCGAAAGTTTTGTGAGAAATGTTAAGGCTTGATGATTTTGAATATTATTACTTGGAAACGGGGTGCATAAAACAATAAAAGAGTTCTTCAAATCGAACCCTTCTTCGGAAACCCAAACAGGAAAATCTTTAGTGCATGCTAAAANTTCTAGGAAACGAAGTGCATAAAACAGTAAAAGAGTTCTTCACATCGAACCCTTCTTCGGAAACCCAAACAGGGAAATCTTTAGTACATGCTAAAAAAACCGAGTCACGGTCGACGTTTTCGAAAGTGTTGTTAGGAATGATAAGGCTTGATGATTTAGAATATTATTACTTGGAAACGGGGTGCATAAAACAATAAAAGAGTTCTTCAAATCGAAACCTTCTTCGGAAACCCNCAAACAGGGAAATCTTTAGTACATGCTAAAAAAACCGAGTCACGGTCGACGTTTTTCAAAAGTTTTGTGAGGAATGATAAGGCTTGATGATTTCTAATATTATTACTGTGAAACGGGGTGCATAAAAAAATAAAAGAGTTCTTCAAATCGAACCCTTCTTCGGAAACCCAAACAGGGAAATCTTTAGTACATGCTAAAAAAACCGAGTCACGGTCGACGTTTTCGAAAGTTTTGTT
>NW_019272393.1:27814-29697 GCF_002738345.1 Cucurbita maxima | reverse complement strand
ATTTAGAATATTATTACTTGGAAACGGGGTGCATAAAACAATAAAAGAGTTCTTCAAATCGAAACCTTCTTCGGAAACCCAAACAGGGAAATATATAGTACATGCTAAAAAAACCGAGTCACGGTCGCGTTTTTCGAAAGTTTTGTTAGGATTGATAAGGCTTGATGATTTAGAATATTATTACTTGGAAACGGGGTGCATAAAACAATAAATGAGTTCTTCAACTCGAACCCTTCTTCGGAAACCCAAACAGGGAAATCTTTAGTACATGCTAAAAAAACCGAGTCATGGTCGACGTTTTTCGAAAGTTTTGTGAGGAATGATAAGGCTTGATGATTTCTAATATTATTACTGTGAAACGGGGTGCATCAAACAATAAAAGAGTTCTTCAAATCGAACCCTTCTTCGGAAACCCAAACAGGGAAATCTTTAGTACATGCTAAAAAAACCGAGTCACGGTCGACGTTTTTCGAAAGTTTTGTGAGGAATGATAAGGCTTGATGATTTAGAATATTATTACTTGGAAACGGGGTGCATAAAACAATAAAAGAGTTCTTCAACTCGAACCCTTCTTCGGAAACCCAAACAGGGAAATCTTTAGTACATGCTAAAAAAACCGAGTCACGGTCGACATTTTTCGAAAGTTTTGTGAGGAATGATAAGGCTTGATAATTTATAATATTATTTCTTGGAAACAGAGTGCATAAAACAGTAAAAGAGTTCTTCAAATCGAACCCTTCTTCGGAAACCCAAACAGGTAAATCTTTAGTACATGCTAAACAAATCGAGTCACAGTCAACCTTTTTTCGAAAGTTTTGTGAGGAATGATAAGGCTTGATGATTTAGAATATTATTTCTAGTAAACAGAGTGCATAAAACAGTAAAAGAGTTCTTCAAATCGAACCCTTCTTCGGAAACCCAAACAGGGAAACAGAGTGCATAAAACAGTAAAAGAGTTCTTCAAATCGAACCCTTCTTCGGAAACCCAAACAGGGAAATCTTTAGTACATGCTCATAAAAGAGTTCTTCAAATCGAACCCTTCTTCGGAAACCCAAACAGGGAAATCTTTAGTACATGCTCAAAAAACCGAGTCACGATCGACGTTTTTCAAAATTTTTGTGAGGAATGATAAGGCTTGATAATTTATAATATTATTTCTAGGAAACGGAGTGCATAAAAAAATAAAAATGGAATGATAAGGCTTGATAATTTATAATATTATTTCTAGGAAACGGAGTGCATAAAAAAATAAAAATGTTTTTCAAATCGAACCCTTCTTCGGAAACCTAAACAGGGAAATCTTTAGTACATGCTAAAAAAACCGAGTCAAGGTCGACGTTTTTCAAAAGTTTTGTGAGGAAGGATAAGGCTTGATGATTTAGAATATTATTACTTGGAAACGGGGTGCATAAAACAATAAAAGAGTTCTTCAAATCGAACCTTTCTTCGGAAACCCAAACAGGGAAGTTTGTAGTACGTGCTAAAAAAACCGAGTCGCGTCGACGTTTTTCGAAAGATTTTTAAGGAATGTTTAGGCTTGATGATTTCGAATATTATTACTTGGAAACGGGGGGCATAAAACAATAAAAGAGTTCTTCAAATCGAACCTTTCTTCGGAAACCCAAACACGGAAATCTTTAGTACATGCTAAAAAACCGAGTCACGGTCGACGTTTGTCGAAAGTTTTGTGAGGAATGTTAAGGCTTGATGATTTCGAATATTATTACTTGGAAACGGGGTGCATAAAACAATAAAAGAGTTCTTCAACTCGAACCCTTCTTCGGAAACCCAAACAGGGAAACCTTTAGTACATGCTAAAAAAACCGAGTCACGGTCGACGTTTTCGAAAGTTTTGTTAGGAATGATAAGGCTTGATGATTTA
>NW_019272393.1:20512-25440 GCF_002738345.1 Cucurbita maxima | reverse complement strand
TAAAAAAACCGAGTAACGGTCGACGTTTTCGAAAGTTTTGTTAGGAATGATAAGGCTTGATGATTTAGAATATTATTACTTGGAAACGGGGTGCATAAAACAATAAAAGAGTTCTTCAAATCGAACCTTTCTTCGGAAACCCAAACAGGGAAATCTTTAGTACATGCTAAAAAAACCGAGTCACGGTCGACGTTTTTCGAAAGTTTTGTTAGGAATGATAAGGCTTGATGATTTAGAATATTATTACTTGGAAACGGGGTGCATAAAACAATAAAAGAGTTCTTCAACTCGAACCCTTCTTCGGAAACCCAAATAGGGAAATATTTAGTGCATGCTAAAAAAACCGAGTCACGGTCGACGTTTTTCCAAAGTTTTGTGAGGAATGATAAGGCTTGATGATTTAGAATATTATTTCTAGGAAACGGAGTGCATAAAACAGTAAAAGAGTTCTTCAAATCGAACCTTTCTTCGGAAACCCAAACAGGGAAATCTTTAGTACATGCTAAAAAAACCGAGTCACGGTCGACGTTTTTCGAAAGTTTTGTTAGGAATGATAAGGCTTGATGATTTAGAATATTATTACTTGGAAACGGGGTGCATAAAACAATAAAAGAGTTCTTCAAATCGAACCCTTCTTCGGAAANCGAGTCACGGTCGACGTTTTTCGAAAGTTTTGTTAGGAATGATAAGGCTTGATGATTTAGAATATTAATACTTGGAAACGGGGTGCATAAAACAATAAAAGAGTTCTTCAAATCGAACCCTTCTTCGTAAACCCAAATAGGGAAATCTTTAGTACATGCTAAAAAACCGAGTCACGGTCGACGTTTTTCGAAAGTTTTGTGAGGAATGATAAGGCTTGATGATTTAGAATATTATTTCTAGGAAACGGAGTGCATNGGAAACGGGGTGCATAAAACAATAAAAGAGTTCTTCAAATCGAACCCTTCTTCGGAAACCCAAATAGGGAAATCTTTAGTACATGCTAAAAAACCGAGTCACGGTCGACGTTTTTCGAAAGTTTTGTTAGGAATAATAAGGCTTGATGATTTAGAATATTATTACTTGGAAACGGGGTGCATAAAACAATAAAAGAGTTCTTCAAATCGAACCCNGAGTCACGGTCGATGTTTTTCGAAAGTTTTGTGAGGAATGATAAGGCTTGATGATTTAGAATATTATTACTTGGAAACGGGGTGCATAAAACAATAAAAGAGTTCTTCAAATCGAACCCTTCTTCGGAAACCGAAACAGGGAAATCTTTAGTACATGCTAAAAAAACCGAGTCACGGTCGACATTTTTCGAAAGTTTTGTTATGAATGATAAGGCTTGATGATTTAGAATATTATTACTTGGAAACGGGGTGCATAAAACAATAAAAGAGTTCTTCAACTCGAACTGTTCTTCGGAAACCCAAACAGGGAAATCTTTAGTACATGCTAAAAAAACCGAGTCACGGTCGACGTTTTTCGAAAGTTTTGTTAGGAATGATAAGGCTTGATGATTTAGAATATTATTACTTGGAAACGGGGTGCATAAAACAATAAAAGAGTTCTTCAACTCGAACCCTTCTTCGGAAACCCAAACAGGGAAATCTTTAGTACAAGCTAAAAAAACCGAGTCACGGTCGACGATTTTCAAAAGTTTTGTGAGGCATGATAAGGCTTGATGATTTAGAATATTATTACTTGGAAACGGGGTGCATAAAACAATAAAAGAGTTCTTCAAATCGAACCCTTCTTCGGAAACCCAAACAGGGAAATCTTTAGTACATGCTAAAAAAACCGAGTCACGGTCGACGTTTTTCAAAAGTTTTGTGAGGCATGATAAGGCTTGATGATTTAGAATATTATTACTTGGAAACGGGGTGCATAAAATAATAAAAGAGTTCTTCAACTCGAACCCTTCTTCGGAAACCCAAACAGGGAAATCTTTAGTAGATGCTAAAAAAACCGAGTCACGGTCGACGTTTTTCGAAAGTTTTGTTAGGAATGATAAGGCTTGATGNAGGCTTGATGATTTAGAATATTATTACTTGGAAACGGGGTGCATAAAACAATAAAAGAGTTCTTCAACTCGAACCCTTCTTCGGAAACCCAAACAGGGAAATCTTTAGTACATGGTTAAAAAACCGAGTCACGGTCGATGTTTTTCGAAAGTTTTGTGAGGAATGATAAGGCTTGATGATTTAGAATATTATTTCTAGGAAACGGAGTGCATAAAACAGTAAAAGAGTTCTTCAAATCGAACCCTTNTTACTTGGAAACGGGGTGCATAAAACAATAAAAGAGTTCTTCAACTCGAACCCTTCTTCGGAAACCCAAACAGGGAAATCTTTAGTACATGCTAAAAAAACCGAATCACGGTCGACGTTTTTCAAAAAATTTGTGAGGCATGATAAGGCTTGATAATTTAGAATATTATTACTTGGAAACGGGGTGCATAAAACAATAAAAGAGTTCTTCAAATCGAACCCTTCTTCGGAAACCCAAACAGGGAAATCTTTAGTACAAGCTAAAAAAACTGAGTCACGGTCGACGTTTTTCAAAAGTTTTGTGAGGCATGATAAGGCCTTATGATTTAGAATATTATTACTTGGAAACGGGGTGCATAAAACAATAAAAGAGTTCATCAAATCGAACCCTTCTTCGGAAACCCAAACAGGGAAATCTTTAGTACAAGCTAAAAAAACCGAGTCACGGTCGACATTTTTCGAAAGTTTTGTGAGGAATGATAAGACTTGATGATTTAGAATATTATTTCTAGGAAACAGAGTGCATAAAACAGTAAAAGAGTTCTTCAAATCGAACCCTTCTTCGGAAACCAAAAGAGGGAAATCTTTAGTACCTGCTCAAAAAACCGAGTCACGGTCGACGTTTTTCAAAATTTTTGTGAGGAATGATAAGGCTTGATGATTTAGAATATTATTTCTAGTAAACGAAGTGCATAAAACAGTAAAAGAGTTTCTCAACTCGAACCCTTCTTCGGAAACCCAAACAGGGAAATCTTTAGTACATGCTAAAAATACCGAATCACGGTCGACGTTTTTCGAATGTTTTGTGTGGAATGATAAGGCTTGATGATTTAGAATATTAGTTCTAAGAAACGGAGTGCATAAAACAGTAAAATAGTTCTTCAAATCGAACCCTACATCGGATACCCAAATCTCGAAAGTTTGAAGTACGTGCTAAAAAAACCAAGTCACGATCGACGTTTTTCGAAAATTTTGTGAGGAATGATAAGGCTTGATGATTTAGAATATTATTTCTAGGAAACGGAGTGCATAAAACAGTAAAAGAGTTCTTCAAATCGAACCCTTCTTCGAATATTATTTCTAGGAAACGGAGTGCATAAAACAGTAAAAGAGTTCTTCAAATCGAACCCTTCTTCGAAAACCCAAACTGGGAAATCTTTAGTACATGCTAAAAAAATCGAGTCACGGTCGACCTTTTTCGAAAGTTTTGTGTGAAATGATGAGGCTTTACGATTTAGAATATTATTACTTGGACATGGGGTGCATAAAACAATAAAAGAGTTCTTCAACTCGAACCCTTCTTCGGAAACCCAAACAGGGAAATCTTTAGTACATGCTAAAAAAACCGAGTCACGGTCGACGTTTTTCAAAAGTTTTGTGAGGAATGATAAGGCTTGATGATTTCGAATATTATTATTGTGAAACGGGGTGCATAAAAAAATAAAAGAGTTCTTCAAATCGAACCCTTCTTCGGAAACCCAAACAGGGAAATCTTTAGTACATGCTAAAAAAACCGAGTCACGGTCGACAATTTTCAAAAGTTTTGTGAGGAATGATAAGGCTTGATGATTTAGAATATTATTTCTAGGAAACGGAGTGCATAAAACAGTAAAAGAGTTCTTCAAATCGAACCCTTCTTCGGAAACCCAAACAGGGAAATCTTTAGTACATGCTAAAAAAATCGAGTCACGGTCGACGTTTTTCGAAAGTTTTGTGTGGAATGATAAGGATTGATGATTTAGAATATTATTACTTGGAATCAGGGTGCATAAAACAATAAAAGACTTCTTCAACTCGAACCCTTCTTCGGAAACCCAAACAGGGAAATCTTTAGTACATGCTAAAAAAACCGAGTCACGGTCGACGTTTTTCGAAAGTTTTGTGAGGAATGATAAGGCTTGATGATTTAGAATATTATTACTTGGAAACGGGGTGCATAAAACAATAAAAGAGTTCTTCAACTCGAACCCTTCTTCGGAAACCCAAACAGGGAAATCTTTAGTACATGCTAAAAAAACCGAGTCACGGTCGACGTTTTTCGAAAGTTTTGTGAGGAATGATAAGGCTTGATGATTTAGAATATTATTTCTAGGAAACGGAGTGCATAAAACAGTAAAAGAGTTCTTCAAATCGAACCCTTCTTCGGAAACCCAAACAGGGAAATCTTTAGTACATGCTAAAAAAACCGAGTCACGGTTCGAACCCTTCTTTGGAAACCCAAACAGGGAAATCTTTAGTACATGCTAAAAAAACCGAGTCACGGTTGACGTTTTACAAAAGTTTTGTGAGGAATGANCCGAGTCAAGGTCGACGTTTTTCAAAAGTTTTGTGAGGAAGGATAAGGCTTGATGATTTAGAATATTATTACTTGGAAACGGGGTGCATAAAACAATAAAAGAGTTCTTCAAATCGAACCCTTCTTCCGAAACCCAAACAGGGAAATCTTTAGTACATGCTAAAAAAACCGAGTCAATGTCGACGTTTTTCGAAAGTTTTTTTAGGAATGATAAGGCTTGATGATTTAGAATATTATTTCTAGAAAAAGTAGTGCATAAAACAATAAAAGAGTTCTTCAAATTGAACCCTTCTTCGGAAACCCAAACACGGAAATCTTTAGTACATGTAAAAAAATCGAGTCACGGTCGACGTTTTTCGAAAGTTTTTTGTGGAATG
>NW_019272393.1:3011-20378 GCF_002738345.1 Cucurbita maxima | reverse complement strand
TGAGTCACGGTCGACGTTTTTCGAAAGTTTTGTGAGGAATGATAAGGCTTGATGATTTAGAATATTATTACTTGGAAACGGGGTGCATAAAACAATAAAAGAGTTCTTCAAATCGAAACCTTCTTAAATCTTTAGTACATGCTAAAAAAACCGAGTCACGGTCGACGTTTTTCGAAAGTTTTGTTAGGAATGATAAGGCTTGATGGTTTAGAATATTATTACTTGGAAACGGGGTGCATAAAACAATAAAAGATTTCTTCAACTCGAACCCTTCTTCGGAAACCAAAACAAGGAAATCTATAGTACATGCTAAAAAAACCGAGTCACGGTCGACGTTTTTCGAAACTTTTGTGAGGAATGATAAGGCTTGATGATTTAGAATATTATTTCTAGGAAACGAAGTGCATAAAACAATAAAAGTGTTCTTCAAATCGAACCTTTCTTCGGAAACCCAAACAGGGAAATCTTTAGTACATGCTAAAAAAACCGAGTCACGGTCGACGTTTTTCGAAAGTTTTGTNAGGAATGATAAGGCTTGATGATTTAGAATATTATTACTTGGAAACGGGGTGCATAAAACAATAAAAGAGTTCTTCAACTCGAAACCTTCTTCGGAAACCCAAACAGGGAAATCTTTAGTACATGCTAAAAAAACCGAGTCACGGTCGACGTTTTTCGAAACTTTTGTGAGGAATGATAAGGCTTGATGATTTAGAATATTATTACTTGGAAACGGGGTGCATAAAACAATAAAAGAGTTCTTCAACTCGAACCCTTCTTCGGAAACCCAAACAGGGAAATCTTTAGTACATGCTAAAAAAACCGAGTCACGGTCGACGTTTTTCGAAACTTTTGTGAGGAATGATAAGGCTTGATGATTTAGAATATTATTTCTAGGAAACGAAGTGCATAAAACAATAAAAGAGTTCTTCAAATCGAACCCTTCTTCGGAAACCCAAACAGGGAAATCTTTAGTACATGCTAAAAAAACCGAGTAGCGGTCGACGTTTTTCGAAAGTTTTGTGAGGAATGATAAGGCTTGATGATTTAGAATATTATTACTTGGAAACGGGGTGCATAAAACAATAAAAGAGTTCTTCAACTCGAACCCTTCTTCGGAAACCCAAACAGGGAAATCTTTAGTACATGCTAAAAAAACCGAGTCACGGTCGACGTTTTTCGAAAGTTTTGTGAGGAATGATAAGGCTTGATGATTTAGAATATTATTTCTAGGAAACAAAGTGCATAAAACAATAAAAGAGTTCTTCAAATCGAACCTTTCTTCGGAAACCCAAATAGGGAAATCTTTAGTACATGCTAAAAAAACCGAGTCACGGTCGACGTTTTTCGAAAGTTTTGTGAGGAATGATAAGGCTTGATGATTTAGAATATTATTACTTGGAAACGGGGTGCATAAAACAATAAAAGAGTTCTTCAAATCGAACCCTTCTTCGGAAACCCAAACAGGGAAATCTTTAGTACATGCTAAAAAAACCGAGTAGCGGTCGTCGTTTTCCGAAAGTTTTGTGAGGAATGTTACGGCTTGATGATTTCGAATATTATTACTGTGAAACGGGGTGCATAAAACAATAAAAGAGTTCTTCAANGGAATGATAAGGCTTGATGATTTAGAATATTATTTCTAGGAAACGAAGTGCATAAAACCGTAAAAGAGTTCTTCAAATCGAACCCTTCTTCGGAAACCCAAACCGAGAAATCTTTAGTACATGCTAAATAAACCGAGTCACGGTCGACGTTTTTCGAAAGTTTTGTGAGGAATGATAAGGCTTGATGATTTAGAATATTATTACTTGGAAACGGGGTGCATAAAACAATAAAANGAACCCTTCTTCGAAAACCCAAACAGGGAAATCTTTAGTACATGCTAAAAAAACCGAGTCACAGTCGACGTTTTTCGAAAGTTTTGTGAGGAATGTTAAGGCTTGATGATTTCGAATATTATTACTTGGAAACGGAGTGCATAAAACAATAAAAGAGTTCTTCAACTCGAACCCTTCTTCGGAAACCCAAACAGGGAAATCTTTAGTACATGCTAAAAAAACCGAGTCACGGTCGACGTTTTCGAAAGTTTTGTTAGGAATGATAAGGCTTGATGATTTAGAATATTATTACTTGGAAACGGGGTGCATAAAACAATAAAAGAGTTCTTCAAATCGAACCCTTCTTCGGAAACCCAAACAAGGAAATCTTTAGTACATGCTAAAAAAACCGAGTCAATGTCGACGTTTTTCGAAAGTTTTTTTAGGAATGATAAGGCTTGATGATTTAGAATATTATTACTTGGAAACGGGGTGCATAAAACAATAAAAGAGTTCTTCAACTCGAACCCTTCTTCGGAATCCCAAATATGGAAGTTTTCAGTCCGTGCTAAAAAAACCGAGTCACAGTCGACGTTTTTCGAAAGTTTTTTTAGGAAGGATAAGGCTTGATGATTTAGAATATTATTTCTAGGAAACGGAGTGCATAAAACAATAAAAGAGTTCTTCAACTCGAACCCTTCTTCGGAATCCCAAATATGGAAGTTTTCAGTCCGTGCTAAAAAAACCGAGTCACGGTCGACGTTTTCGAAAGTTTTGTTAGGAATGATAAGGCTTGATGATTTAGAATATTATTACTTGGAAACGGGGTGCATAAAACAATAAAAGAGTTCTTCAAATCGAAACCTTCTTCGGAAACCCAAACAGGGAAATCTTTAGTATATGCTAAAAAAACCGAGTCACGGTCGACGTTTTCGAAAGTTTTGTTAGGAATGATAAGGCTTGATGATTTAGAATATTATTTCTAGGAAACGAAGTGCATAAAACAGTAAAAGAGTTCTTCACATCGAACCCTTCTTCGGAAACCCAAACAGGGAAATCTTTAGTACATGCTAAAAAAACCGAGTCAATGTCGACGTTTTTCGAAAGTTTTTTTAGGAAGGATAAGGCTTGATGATTTAGAATATTATTACTTGGAAACGGGGTGCATAAAACAATAAAAGAGTTCTTCAAATCGAACCCTTCTTCGGAAACCCAAACAAGGAAATCTTTAGTACATGCTAAAAAAACCGAGTCACGGTCGACGTTTTTCAAAAGTTTTGTGAGGCATGATAAGGCTTGATGATTTAGAATATTATTTCTAAGAAACAGAGTGCATAAAACAGTAAAAGAGTTCTTCAACTCGAACCCTTCTTCGGAAACCCAAACAAGGAAATCTTTAGTACATGCTAAAAAAACCGAGTCACGGTCGACGTTTTCGAAAGTTTTGTTAGGAATGATAAGGCTTGATGATTTAGAATATTATTTCTAGGAAACGAAGTGCATAAAACAGTAAAAGAGTTCTTCACATCGAACCATTCTTCGGAAACCCAAACAGGGAAATCTTTAGTACATGCTAAAAAAACCGAGTCAATGTCGACGTTTTTCGAAAGTTTTTTTAGGAAGGATAAGGATTGATGATTTAGAATATTATTACTTGGAAACGGGGTGCATAAAACAATAAAAGAGTTCTTCAAATCGAACCCTTCTTCGGAAACCCAAACAGGGAAATCTTTAGTACATGCTAAAAAAACCGAGTCACGGTCGACGTTTTTCGAAAGTTTTGTGAGGAATGATAAGGCTTGATGATTTAGAATATTATTACTTGGAAACGGGGTGCATAAAACAATAAAAGAGTTCTTCAAATCGAACCCTTCTTCGGAAACCCAAACAGGGAAATCTTTAGTACATGCTAAAAAAACCGATTCAATGTCGACGTTTTTCGAAAGTTTTTTTAGGAATGATAAGGCTTGATGATTTAGAATATTATTACTTGGAAACGGGGTGCATAAAACAATAAAAGAGTTCTTCAACTCGAACCCTTCTTCGAAAACCCAAACAGGGAAATCTTTAGTACATGCTAAAAAAACCGAGTCACAGTCGACGTTTTTCGAAAGTTTTGTGAGGAATGTTAAGGCTTGATGATTTCGAATATTATTACTTGGAAACGGGGTGCATAAAACAATAAAAGAGTTCTTCAACTCGAACCCTTCTTCGGAAACCCAAACAAGGAAATCTTTAGTACATGCTAAAAAAACCGAGTCACGGTCGACGTTTTCGAAAGTTTTGTTAGGAATGATAAGGCTTGATGATTTAGAATATTATTACTTGGAAACAGGGTGCATAAAACAATAAAAGAGTTCTTCAAATCGAAACCTTCTTCGGAAACCCAAACAGGGAAATCTTTAGTACATGCTAAAAAAACCGAGTCACGGTCGACGTTTTTCGAAAGTTTTGTGAGGAATGATAAGGCTTGATGATTTAGAATATTATTACTTGGAAACGGGGTGCATAAAACAATAAAAGAGTTCTTCAAATCGAAACCTTCTTCGGAAACCCAAACAGGGAAATCTTTAGTACATGCTAAAAAAACCGAGTCACGGTCGACGTTTTTCGAAAGTTTTGTGAGGAATGATAAGGCTTGATGATTTAGAATATTATTTCTAGGAAAAGGAGTGCATAAAACAATAAAAGAGTTCTTCAAATCGAACCCTTCTTCGGAAACCCAAACAGGGAAATCTTTAGTACATGCTAAAAAAACCGAGTCACGGTCGACGTTTTCGAAAGTTTTGTTAGGAATGATAAGGCTTGATGATTTAGAATATTATTACTTGGAAACGGGGTGCATAAAACAATAAAAGAGTTCTTCAAATCGAAACCTTCTTCGGAAACCCAAACAGGGAAATATATAGTACATGCTAAAAAAACCGAGTCACGGTCGACGTTTTTCGAAAGTTTTGTTAGGATTGATAAGGCTTGATGATTTAGAATATTATTACTCTGAAACGGGGTGCATAAAACAATAAATGAGTTCTTCAACTCGAACCCTTCTTCGGAAACCCAAACAGGGAAATCTTTAGTACATGCTAAAAAAACCGAGTCACGGTCGACGTTTTTCGAAAGTTTTGTGAGGAATGATAAGGCTTGATGATTTAGAATATTATTACTGGGAAACGGGGTGCATAAAACAATAAAAGAGTTCTTCAAATCGAACCCTTCTTCGGAAACCCAAACAGGGAAATCTTTAGTACATGCTAAATAAACCGAGTCACGGTCGACGTTTTTCGAAAGTTTTGTGAGGAATGATAAGGCTTGATGATTTAGAATATTATTTCTAGGAAACGGGGTGCATAAAACAATAAAAGAGTTCTTCAACTCGAACCCTTCTTCGGAAACCCAAACAGGGAAATCTTTAGTACATGCTAAAAAAACCGAGTCACAGTCGACGTTTTTCGAAAGTTTTGTGCGGAATGTTAAAGCTTGATGATTTCGAATATTATTACTTGGAAACGGGGTGCATAAAACAATAAAAGAGTTCTTCAACTCGAACCCTTCTTCGGAAACCCAAACAGGGAAATCTTTAGTACATGCTAAAAAAACCGAGTCACGGTCGACGTTTTCGAAAGTTTTGTTAGGAATGATAAGGCTTGATGATTTAGAATATTATTACTTGGAAACGGGGTGCATAAAACAATAAAAGAGTTCTTCAAATCGAAACCTTCTTCGGAAACCCAAAAAGGGAAATATATAGTACATGCTAAAAAAACCGAGTCACGGTCGACGTTTTTCGAAAGTTTTGTTAGGATTGATAAGGCTTGATGATTTAGAATAATATTACTTGGAAACGGGGTGCATAAAACAATAAAAGAGTTCTTCAAATCGAAACCTTATTCGGAAACCTAAACAGGGAAATATATAGTACATGCTAAAAAACCCGAGTCACGGTCGACGTTTTTCGAAAGTTTTTTTAGGAATGATAAGGCTTGATGATTTAGAATATTATTACTTGGAAACGGGGTGCATAAAACAATAAAAGAGTTCTTCAGCTCGAACCCTTCTTCGAAAACCCAAACAGGGAAATCTTTAGTACATGCTAAAAAAACCGAGTCACAGTCGACGTTTTTCGAAAGTTTTATGAGGAATGTTAAGGCTTGATGATTTCGAATATTATTACTTGGAAACGGGGTGCATAAAACAATAAAAGAGTTCTTCAAATCGAACCCTTCTTCGGAAACCCAAACAGGGAAATCTTTAGTACATGCTAAAAAAACCGAGTCACGGTCGACGTTTTTCGAAAGTTTTGTGAGGAATGTTAAGGCTTGATGATTTCGAATATTATTACTTGGAAACGGGGTGCATAAAACAATAAAAGAGTTCTTCAACTCGAACCCTTCTTCGGAAACCCAAACAGGGAAATCTTTAGTACATGCTAAAAAAACGAGTCACGGTCGACATTTTTCGAAAGTTTTGTGAGGAATGATAAGGCTTGATTATTTATAATATTATTTCTAGGAAACGGAGTGCATAAAACTGTAAAAATGTTTTTCAAATCGAACCCTTCTTCGGAAACCCAAACAGGTAAATCTTTAGTACATGCTAAACAAATCGAGTCACAGTCAACGTTTTTTCGAAAGTTTTGTGAGGAATGAAAAGGCTTGATGATTTAGAATATTATTTCTAGGAAACGAAGTGCATAAAACAGTAAAAGAGTTCTTCACATCGAACCCTTCTTCGGAAACCCAAACAGGGAAATCTTTAGTACATGCTAAAAAAACTGAGTCAATGTCGACGTTTTTCGAAAGTTTTTTTAGGAATGATAAGGCTTGATGATTTAGAATATTATTACTTGGAAACGGGGTGCATAAAACAATAAAAGAGTTCTTCAAATCGAAACCTTCTTCGGAAACCCAAACAGGGAAATATATAGTACATGCTAAAAAAACTGAGTCACGGTCGACGTTTTTCGAAAGTTTTGTTAGGATTGATAAGGCTTGATGATTTAGAATATTATTACTTGGAAACGGGGTGCATAAAACAATAAATGAGTTCTTCAACTCGAACCCTTCTTCGGAAACCCAAACAGGGAAATCTTTAGTACATGCTAAAAAAACCGAGTCACGGTCGACGTTTTCGAAAGTTTTGTTAGGAATGATAAGGCTTGATGATTTAGAATATTATTACTTGGAAACGGGGTGCATAAAACAATAAAAGAGTTCTTCAAATCGAAACCTTCTTCGGAAACCCAAACAGGGAAATATATAGTACATGCTAAAAAAACCGAGTCAAGGTCGACGTTTTTCAAAAGTTTTGTGAGGAAGGATAAGGCTTGATGATTTAGAATATTATTACTTGGAAACGGGGTGCATAAAACAATAAAAGAGTTCTTCAAATCGAACCCTTCTTCGGAAACCCAAACAGGGAAATCTTTAGTACATGCTAAAAAAATCGAGTAACGATCGACGTTTTTCGAAAGTTTTGTGAGGAATGATAAGGCTTGATAATTTATAATAATATTTCTAGGAAACGGAGTGCATAAAACAGTAAAAATGTTTCTCAAATCGAACCCTTCTTCGGACACCCAAACAGGTAAATCTTTAGTACATGCTAAACAAATCGAGTCACAGTCAACGTTTTTTCGAAAGTTTGGTGAGGAATGATAAGGATTGATGATTTAGAATATTATTTCTAGGAAACAGAGTGCATAAAACAGTAAAAGAGTTCTTCAAATCGAACCCTTCTACGGAAACCTAAAGAGGGAAATCTTTAGTACATGCTCAAAAAACCGAGTCACGATCGACGTTTTTCAAAATTTTTGTGAGGAATGATAAGGCTTGATGATTTAGAATATTATTTCTAGGAAACGAAGTGCATTAAACAGTAAAAGAGTTCTTCAAATCGAACCCTTCTTCGAAAACCAAAATAGGGAAATCTTTAGTACATGCTAAAAAAACCGAGTCACGGTCGACGTTTTCGAAAGTTTTGTTAGGAATGATAAGGCTTGATGATTTAGAATATTATTACTTGGAAACGGGGTGCATAAAACAATAAAAGAGTTCTTCAAATCGAAACCTTCTTCGGAAACCCAAACAGGGAAATATATAGTACATGCTAAAAAAACCGAGTCACGGTCGACGTTTTTCGAAAGTTTTGTTAGGAATGATAAGGCTTGATGATTTAGAATATTATTACTTGGAAACGGGGTGCATAAAACAATAAAAGAGTTCTTCAAATCGAACCCTTCTTCGGAAACCCAAACAGGGAAATCTTTAGTACATGTAAAAAAATCGAGTCACGGTCGACGTTTTTCGAAAGTTTTGTGTGGAATGATAAATCTTGACGATTTAGAATATTATTACTTGGAGACGGGGTGCATAAAACAATAAAAGAGTTCCTCAACTCGAACCCTTCTTCGGAAACCCAAACAGGGAAATCTTTAGAACATGCTAAAAAAACCGAGTCACGGTCGATGTTTTTCGAAAGTTTTTTGAGGAATGTTAAGGCTTGATGATTTAGAATATTATTACTGTGAAACGAGGTGCATAAAACAATAAAAGAGTTCTTCAAATCGAACCCTTCTTCGGAAACCCAAACAGGGAAATCTTTAGTACATGCTAAATAAACCGAGTCACGGTCGACGTTTTTCGAAAGTTTAGTGAGGAATGATAAGGCTTGATAATTTATAATATTATTTCTAGGAAACGGAGTGCATAAAACAGTAAAAATGTTTTTCAAATCGAACCCTTCTTCGGAAACCCAAACAGGTAAATCTTTAGTACATGCTAAACAAATCGAGTCACAGTCAACGTTTTTTCGAAAGTTTTGTGAGGAATGATAAGGCTTGATGATTTAGAATATTATTTCTAGGAAACAGAGTGCATAAAACAGTAAAAGAGTTCTTCAAATCGAACCCTTCTTCGGAAACCTAAAGAGAGAAATCTTTAGTACGTGCTCAAAAAACCGAGTCACGATCGACGTTTTTCAAAATTTTTGTGAGGAATGATAAGGCTTGATGATTTAGAATATTATTTCTAGGAAACGAAGTGCATAAAATAGTAAAAGAGTTCTTCAAATCGAACCCTTCTTCGAAAACTCAAATAGGGAAATCTTTAGTACATGCTAAAAAAACCGAGTCAAGGTCGACGCTTTTCAAAAGTTTTGTGAGGAAGGATAAGGCTTGATGATTTAGAATATTATTACTTAAGGTCGACGCTTTTCAAAAGTTTTGTGAGGAAGGATAAGGCTTGATGATTTAGAATATTATTACTTGGAAACGGGGTGCATAAAACAATAAAAGAGTTCTTCAAATCGAACCCTTCTTCGGAAACCAAAACAGGGAAATCTTTAGTGCGTGCTAAAAAAACCGAGTCACGGTCGACGTTTTTCAAAAGTTTTGTGAGGAATGATAGGGCTTGATGATTTAGAATATTATTTCTAGGAAACGGAGTGCATAAAACAGTAAAAGAGTTCTTCAAATCGAACCCTTCTTCGGAAACCCAAACAGGGAAATCTTTAGTACATGCTGAAAAAACCGAGTCACGGTCGACGTTTTTCTAAAGTTTTGTGTGGAATGATAAGGCTTGACGATTTAGAATATTATTACTTGGAAACGGGGTGCATAAAATAACAAAAGAGTTCTTCAACTCGAACCCTTCTTCGGAATCCCAAACAGGGAAATCTTTAGTACATGCTAAAAAAACCGAGTCACGGTCGACGTTTTTCGAAAGTTTTGTGAGGAATGATAAGGCTTGATGATTTCGAATATTATTACTGTGAAACGGGGTGCATAAAACAATAAAAGAGTTCTTCGAATCGAACGCTTCTTCGGAAACCCAAACAGGGAAATCTTTAGTACATGCTAAAAAAACCGAGTCACGGTCAACGTTTTTCGAAAGTTTTGTGTGAAATGATAAGGCTTGATGATTTAGAATATTCTTTCTAAGAAACGGAGTGCATAAAACAGTAAAATAGTTCTTCAAATCGAACCCTACTTCGGATACACAAATCTCGAAAGTTTGAAGTACGTGTTAAAAAAACCGAGTCATGATCGACGTTTTTTGAAAGTTTTGTGAGGAATGATAAGGCTTGATGATTTAGAATATTATTACTTGGAAACGGAGTGCATAAAACAGTAAAAGAGTTCTTCAAATCGAACCCTTCTTCGGAAACCCAAACAGGGAAATCTTTAGTACATGCTAAAAAAACCGAGTCACAGTCGACGTTTTTCGAAAGTTTTGTGAGGAATGATAGGGCTTGATGATTTAGCATATTATTTTTTAGGAAACGGAGTGCATAAAACAGTAAAAGAGTTCTTCAAATCGAACTCTTCTTCGGAAACCCAAACAGGGAAATCTTTAATACATGCTAAAAAAANTCGACGTTTTTCGAAAGTTTTGTGAGGAATGATAAGGCTTGATGATTTCTAATATTATTACTATGAAACGGGGTGCATAAAACAATAAAAGAGTTCTTCAAATCGAACCCTTCTTCGGAAACCCAAACAGGGAAATCTTTAGTACATGCTAAAAAAATCAAGTCACGATCGACGTTTTTCGAAAGTTTTGTGTGGAATGATAAGGCTTGACGATTTAGAATATTATTACTTGGAAACGGGGTGCATAAAACAATAAAAGAGTTCTTCAACTCGAACCCTTCTTCGGAAACCCAAACAGGGAAATCTTTAGTACATGCTAAAAAAATCGAGTCACGGTCGAAGTTTTTCGAAAGTTTTGTGTGGAATGATAAGGCTTGACGATTTAGAATATTATTACTTGGAAACGCAGTGCATAAAACAATAAAAGAGTTCTTCAAATCGAACCCTTCTTCGGAAACCCAAACAGGGAAATCTTTAGTACATGCTAAAAAAATCGAGTCACGGTCGACGTTTTTCGAAAGTTTTGTGTGGAATGATAAGGCTTGACGATTTAGAATATTATCACTTGGAAACGCAGTGCATAAAACAATAAAAGAGTTCTTCAAATCGAACCCTTCTTCGGAAACCCAAACAGGGAAATCTTTAGTACATGCTAAAAAAACCGAGTCACGGTCGACGTTTTTCGAAAGTTTTGTGAGGAATGATAAGGCTTGATGATTTAGAATATTATTACTTGGAAACGGGGTGCATAAAACAATAAAAGAGTTCTTCAACTCGAACCCTTCTTCGGAAACCCAAACAGGGAAATCTTTAGTACATGCTAAAAAAACCGAGTCACGGTCGACATTTTTCGAAAAATTTATGAGGAATGTTAAGGCTTGATTATTTCGAATATTATTACTGTGAAACGGGGTGCATAAAACAATAAAAGAGTTCTTCAACTCGAACCCTTCTTCGGAAACCCAAACAGGGAAATCTTTACTACATGCTCAAAAAATCGAGTCACGATTGACGTTTTTCGAAAGTTTTGTGTGGAATGATAAGGCTTGACGATTTAGAATATTATTACTTGGAAACGGGGTGCATAAAACAATAAAAGAGTTCTTCAACTCGAACCCTTCTTCGGAAACCCAAACAGGGAAATCTTTAGTACATGCTAAAAAAACCGAGTCACGGTCGACGTTTTTCGAAAGTTTTGTGTGGAAGGATAAGGCTTGACGATTTAGAATATTATTACTTGGAAACGGGGTGCATAAAACAATAAAAGAGTTCTTCAACTCGAACCCTTCTTCGGAAACCAAAACAGGGAAATCTTTACTACATGCTCAAAAAATCGAGTCACGATTGACGTTTTTCGAAAGTTTTGTGAGGAATGATAAGGCTTGATGATTTAGAATATTATTTCTAGGAAACGGAGTGCATAAAACAGTAAAAGAGTTCTTCAAATCGAACCCTTCTTCGGAAACCCAAACAGGGAAATCTTTAGTACATGCTAAAAAAACCGAGTCACGGTCGACGTTTTTCGAAAGTTTTGTGTGGAATGATAAGGCTTGACGATTTAGAATATTATTACTGGGAAACAGGGTGCATAAAACAATAAAAGAGTTCTTCAACTCGAACCCTTCTTCGGAAACCCAAAGAGGGAAATCTTTAGTACATGCTAAAAAAACCGAGTCACGGTCGACGTTTTTCGAAAGTTTTGTGTGGAATGATAAGGCTTGACGATTTAGAATATTATTACTGTGAAACGGGGTGCATAAAACAATAAAAGAGTTCTTCAAATCGAACCCTTCTTCGGAAACCCAAACAGGGAAATCTTTAGTACATGCTCAAAAAATCGAGTCACGGTCAACGTTTTTCGAAAGTTTTGTGTGGAATGATAAGGCTTGACGATTTAGAATATTATTACTTGGAAACGGGGTGCATAAAACAATAAAAGAGTTCTTCAACTCGAACCCTTCTTCGGAAACCCAAACAGGGAAATCTTTAGTACATGCTAAAAAAACCAAGTCACGGTCGACGTTTTTCGAAAGTTTTTTGAGGAATGATAAGGCTTGATGATTTAGAATATTATTTCTAAGAAACGGAGTGCATAGAACAGTAAAATAGTTCTTCAAATCGAACCCTACTTCGGATACCCAAATCTCGAAAGTTTGAAGTACGTGCTAAAAAAACCAAGTCACGATCGACGTTTTTCGAAAGTTTTGTGAGGAATGATAAGGCTTGATGATTTCTAATATTATTACTGTGAAACGGGGTGCATAAAACAATAAAAGAGTTCTTCAAATCGAACCCTTCTTCGGAAACCCAAACAGGGAAATCTTTAGTACATGCTAAAAAAATCGAGTCACGGTCGACGTTTTTCGAAAGTTTTGTGTGGAATGATAAGGCTTGACGATTTAGAATATTATTACTTGGAAACGGGGTGCATAAAACAATAAAAGAGTTCTTCAACTCGAACCCTTCTTCGGAAACCCAAACAGGGAAATCTTTAGTACATGCTAAAAAAATCGAGTCACGGTCGACGTTTTTCGAAAGTTTTGTGTGGAATGATAAGGCTTGACGATTTAGAATATTATTACTTGGAAACGCAGTGCATAAAACAATAAAAGAGTTCTTCAAATCGAACCCTTCTTCGGAAACCCAAACAGGGAAATCTTTAGTACATGCTAAAAAAACCGAGTCACGAATCGAACCCTTCTTCGGAAACCCAAACAGGGAAATCTTTAGTACATGCTAAAAAAACCGAGTCACGGTCGACGTTCTTCTTCGGAAACCCAAACAGGGAAATCTTTAGTACATGCTAAAAAAACCGAGTCACGGTCGACGTTTTTCGAAAGTTTTGTATGGAATGATAAGGCTTGACGATTTAGAATATTATTACTTGGAAATGGGGTGCATAAAACAATAAAAGAGTTCTTCAACTCGAACCCTTCTTCGGAAACCCAAACAGGGAAATCTTTAGTACATGCTAAAAAAATCGAGTCACGGTCGACGTTTTTCGAAAGTTTTGTGAGGAATGATAAGGCTTGACGATTTAGAATATTATTACTTGGAAATGGGGTGCATAAAACAATAAAAGAGTTCTTCAACTCGAACCCTTCTTCGGAAACCCAAACAGGGAAATCTTTAGTACATGCTAAAAAAACCGAGTCACGGTCGACGTTTTTCGAAAGTTTTGTATGGAATGATAAGGCTTGACGATTTAGAATATTATTACTTGGAAACGGGGTGCATAAAACAATAAAAGAGTTCTTCAAATCGAACCCTTCTTCGGAAACCCAAACAGGGAAATCTTTAGTACATGCTAAAAAAACCGAGTCACGGTCGACGTTTTTCGAAAGTTTTGTGAGGAATGATAAGGCTTGATGATTTAGAATATTATTACTTGGAAACGGGGTGCATAAAACAATAAAAGAGTTCTTCAACTCGAACCCTTCTTCGGAAACCCAAACAGGGAAATCTTTACTACATGCTCAAAAAATCGAGTCACGATTGAAGTTTTTCGAAAGTTTTGTGAGGAATGATAAGGCTTGATGATTTAGAATATTATTTCTAGGAAACGGAGTGCATAAAACAGTAACAGAGTTCTTCAAATCGAACCCTTCTTCGGAAACCCAAACAGGGAAATCTTTAGTACATGCTAAAAAAACCGAGTCACGGTCGACGTTTTTCAAAAAATTTGTGAGGAATGTTAAGGCTTGATTATTTCGAATATTATTACTGTGAAACGGGGTGCTTCAAAAAATTTGTGAGGAATGTTAAGGCTTGATTATTTCGAATATTATTACTGTGAAACGGGGTGCATAAAACAATAAAAGAGTTCTTCAACTCGAACCCTTCTTCGGAAACCCAAACAGGGAAATTTTTACTACATGCTCAAAAAATCGAGTCACGATTGACGTTTTTCGAAAGTTTTGTGAGGAATGATAAGGCTTGATGATTTAGAATATTATTTCTAGGAAACGGAGTGCATAAAACAGTAAAAGAGTTCTTCAAATCGAACCCTTTTTCGGAAACAAAAACAGGGAAATCTTTAGTACATGCTAAAAAAACCGAGTCACGGTCGACGTTTTTCGAAAGTTTTGTGTGGAAGGATAAGGCTTGACGATTTAGAATATTATTACTTGGAAACGGGGTGCATAAAACAATAAAAGAGTTCTTCAACTCGAACCCTTCTTCGGAAACCCAAACAGGGAAATCTTTACTACATGCTCAAAAAATCGAGTCACGATTGACGTTTTTCGAAAGTTTTGTGAGGAATGATAAGGCTTGATGATTTAGAATATTATTTCTAGGAAACGGAGTGCATAAAACAGTAAAAGAGTTCTTCAAATCGAACCCTTCTTCGGAAACCCAAACAGGGAAATCTTTAGTACATGCTCAAAAAATCGAGTCACGGTCGACGTTTTTCGAAAGTTTTGTGAGGAATGTTAAGGCTTGATGATTTAGAATATTATTACTTGGAAACAGGGTGCATAAAACAATAAAAGAGTTCTTCAACTCGAACCCTTCTTCGGAAACCCAAACAGGGAAATCTTTAGTACATGCTAAAAAAACCGAGTCACGGTCGACGTTTTTCGAAAGTTTTGTGAGGAATGATAAGGCTTGATGATTTAGAATATTATTACTTGGAAACGGGGTGCATAAAACAATAAAAGAGTTCTTCGAATCGAACCCTTCTTCGGAAACCCAAACAGGGAAATCTTTAGTACATGCTAAAAAAACCGAGTCGCGTCGACGTTTTTCGAAAGTTTTGTGTGGAATGATAAGGCTTGACGATTTAGAATATTATTACTTGGAAACGGGGTGCATAAAACAATAAAAGAGTTCTTCAACTCGAACCCTTCTACGGAAAACCAAACAGGGAAATCTTTACTACATGCTCAAAAAATCGAGTCACGATTGACGTTTTTCGAAAGTTTTATGAGGAATGATAAGGCTTGATGATTTAGAATATTATTTCTAGGAAACGGAGTGCATAAAACAGTAAAAGAGTTCTTCAAATCGAACCCTTCTTCGGAAACCCAAACAGGGAAATCTTTAGTACATGCTAAAAAAATCGAGTCACGGTCGACGTTTTTCGAAAGTTTTGTGAGGAATGTTAAGGCTTGATAATTTAGAATATTATTACTTGGAAACGGGGTGCATAAAACAATAAAAGAGTTCTTCAACTCGAATCCTTCTACGGAAACCCAAACAGGGAAATCTTTACTACATGCTCAAAAAATCGAGTCACGATTGACGTTTTTCGAAAGTTTTGTGAGGAATGATAAGGCTTGATGATTTAGAATATTATTTCTAGGAAACGGAGTGCATAAAACAGTAAAAGAGTTCTTCAAATCGAACCCTTCTTCGGAAACCCAAACAGGGAAATCTTTACTACATGCTCAAAAAATCGAGTCACGATTGACGTTTTTCGAAAGTTTTGTGAGGAATGATAAGGCTTGATGATTTAGAATATTATTTCTAGGAAACGGAGTGCATAAATTAGTAAAAGAGTTCTTCAAATCGAACCCTTCTTCGGAAACCCAAACAGGGAAATCTTTAGTACATGCTAAAAAAATCGAGTCACGGTCGACGTTTTTCGAAAGTTTTGTGAGGAATGATAAGGCTTGATGATTTAGAATATTATTACTTGGAAACGGGGTGCATAAAACAGTAAAAGAGTTCTTCAAATCGAACCCTTCTTCGGAAACCCAAACAGGGAAATCTTTAGTACATGCTAAAAAAATCGAGTCACGGTCGACGTTTTTCGAAAGTTTTGTGAGGAATGTTAAGGCTTGATGATTTAGAATATTCTTACTTGGAAACAGGGTGCATAAAACAATAAAAGAGTTCTTCAACTCGAACCCTTCTTCGGAAACCCAAAGAGGGAANCTTTAGTACATGCTAAAAAAACCGAGTCACGGTCGACGTTTTTCGAAATTTTTGTGAGGAATGATAAGGCTTGATGATTTAGAATATTATTTCTAGGAAACGGAGTGCATAAAACAGTAAAAGAGTTTTTCAAATCGAACCCTTCTTCGGAAACCCAAACAGGGAAATCTTTAGTACATGCTAAAAAAATCGAGTCACTGTCGACGTTTTTCGAAAGTTTTGTGTGGAATGATAAGGCTTGACGATTTAGAATATTATTACTGTGAAACGGGGTGCATAAAACAATAAAAGAGTTCTTCAAATCGAACTCTTCTTCGGAAACCCAAACAGGGAAATCTTTAGTACATGCTAAAAAAATCGAGTCACGGTCGACGTTTTTCGAAAGTTTTGTGTGGAATGATAAGGCTTGACGATTTAGAATATTATTACTTGGAAANTCGACGTTTTTCGAAAGTTTTGTGAGGAATGATAAGGCTTGATGATTTCTAATATTATTACTGTGAAACGGGGTGCATAAAACAATAAATGAGTTCTTCAAATCGAACCCTTCTTCGGAAACCTAAACAGGGAAATCTTTAGTACATGCTAAAAAAATCGAGTCACGGTCGACGTTTTTCGAAAGTTTTGTGTGGAATGATAAGGCTTGACGATTTAGAATATTATTACTTGGAAACGGGGTGCATAAAACAATAAAAGAGTTCTTCAACTCGAACCCTTCTTCGGAAACCCAAACAGGGAAATCTTTAGTACATGCTAAAAAAATCGAGTCACGGTCGACGTTTTTCGAAAGTTTCATGTGGAATGATAAGGCTTGACGATTTAGAATATTATTACTTGGAAACGCAGTGCATAAAACAATAAAAGAGTTCTTCAAATCGAACCCTTCTTCGGAAACCCAAACAGGGAAATCTTTAGTACATGCTAAAAAAATCGAGTCAATTTCGACGTTTTTCGAAAGTTTTGTGTGGAATGATAAGGCTTGACGATTTAGAATATTATTACTTGGAAACGCAGTGCATAAAACAATAAAAGAGTTCTTCAAATCGAACCCTTCTTCGGAAACCCAAACAGGGAAATCTTTAGTACATGCTAAAAAAACCGAGTCACGGTCGACGTTTTTCGAAAAATTTGTGAGGAATGTTAAGGCTTGATTATTTCGAATATTATTACTGTGAAACGGGGTGCATAAAACAATAAAAGAGTTCTTCAACTCGAACCCTTCTTCGGAAACCCAAACAGGGAAATCTTTACTACATGCTCAAAAAATCGAGTCACGATTGACGTTTTTCGAAAGTTTTG